>NC_056744.1:1656390331-1656652831 GCF_019279795.1 Protopterus annectens
AGGGCGGTTAGGTGAGTGTGCGATAGTGGCGGACCTTAGGGTTAGGGTTTGGGTTAAGGTTGTAGGTAGTTGTGTATGTGAGGTTTAGTGTTGGTTTGTAAGGATTTTGGTGTGCTTGTGTTGTGTGTGTGCTTTTTGGACCGGGATTTGTTTTGTTTGTTGCTTGTCGGGATTATGGTGTGTCGGGCATGTGAGGTTTCGTGTTTGTGAAATGTCGGTTATGTGGTGTCGGTGATTTTGTTGTCGGCGTTTTGACTTGTCGACGTAGTAAGATAGATCCATATATACATATACATATATATATATATATATATATATATATATATATATATATATATATATATATGTATAGGTTCATAGGTAAGTACTAGGCTATCTGCCCATGGGCATTTATAAGCCTTATTACAGGCTTATTCAACAGAGATATTTGTTGATCATTAAGTTTATTATTAACATTTTTCTTTAAATACATGTCAATTTTATAATCATCAGGATTATTATTTTTATCTTTATTAAGATCCTCATGGAATTTTTTAAAAATATTAAACATGTCCTCTATTTCTGAAGTAAGCTTATTAGTGTAAGTATTTCAGATGCTATTGATTTTTCCTTTTTGTTTTATATCTTACTTCTATTAGCTAATTTATGTAGATTTTTGAAGTCATTGCACAACTGTGCAATTTTATTTTTTTCTAAAGCTATCTCCACTTTATACATTTAAACTGTTTTATATTTTATCATTAATTTTTTAATGGCTTCAGTATTATCTAACTTCTTTGTTTGTTGTTTCAACTTCACTTTGAGGTATTTCATCTTGTATTTCTAACAGCTTCTTATCCCACTTTTTATTTTATTACTAGCCCACCTTCCCAATCTATCTTTATTATGCATTTTTAAGGAGTCATACAGTCTGAATTTACTAACCTAACCATTGTCGTTCTAAGATAAGTAAAAATTCCTGATTGGTTCCTTTGATACTATTTCTCATGCTAGCATAATAAGCAGGTTAATCATGCTTCGAATCAATTGTGTAGAGAGGGATATTCTTTGCACCATTAGAAACAATGGAGCCTTATCAGGTCATATTATGTCTACAGCAATCTAAGTTAATGCCTCCAACATGTATGCAGCTTGCTTACAGAGAGGATCATAAATCTAAAAACAGTATTTCTAATATTAAGGGGGCAACAGCTTGAGTGATATGCCCATTTTTAAATGCCATGTGTATTAGGGGCAGCAAAGATAGTTTATGAGCACAAAATGGAGTTCACTGACTACACCCCTGCTTTCAAATGAATCCCCATGTAGTAAGATGGGTAATAAATTGGCTCAAAGATAGAACCCACACAGTTATAGGGTAGCAAGTACTTCCTTGGACAGGTTAATGTGCACAGTGGTGCTCCCCAGGGCTCAATACCGAGACCACTGATTTTTGTCATATACTTTTTTGGAGTTCCAGATCACAAACCAAGATCTCTGGTTAACTAAGTCTGTAGATGACTGTAAACTAGGTGTCATTCTCAAGTCCCTCTCAGATGCCCAGGCCCTCCAGCATAACTTACACTTACCTGGTATACAAATAATGAACTCAAATTACTTCTTGTGGTAAATGTAATTAATGCAGATAGTTATTGGTATGGCCTGATAGTGTTTCCCCAAAGTGTGCACAGTGCAAGATTCCTGGTATCTTTACATACAATTCGAGGGATTTTGTTTCCACTATAGTGAAGTAGAAGGATAAAGCACTAACTATGGCCCACGTGACCCAGGTTCTAATAGTAGCTCAGATGACTTGACAACACAACAGGGAGGGATAGAGCTGTGTTCATCCCAGGGATAGGGTGAGGGACAGTTGCCTGGGTATCCCCATGATGTCCCTGGTGGAGGCTGGGTATGATACAGTGAGGGTATGGTCTAAGGGTGATTAGAATGGCAAGTTGGCTGAGCTTCCAAAGAGGTGCAGGGCAAGATATTGTGCACCTGTCATTGTGATGTAAGTATGCAGCTGAGAAGGGAAACTGTGGTAAGGTCTTAATAAACAAAAACAAGCTGCCAGATAATGGACAGAGCACCCAGGACATCATCAAGGTCTGTGTAGGCCCTGGTAAAAATTATGGATGTGGCCCGCGGTGAACTAGAGAGACAAGTAGACCTGACAGGGTATATATTATAAGTTTGAAGTCTAAAAACTTCAAATCTCATATGCTCGACTCCATATGAGCAAAGTTTTCAAACATCGAACTTAAAATATAAGCAAACTAAAAATAAAAAAACTACCTGAATGCTCTATGCAGGGGGGGGGGGGCAAGCTCCCTGCACCCCTCACGTTGGGGGGGGGCTGCACCCCCACACCCCCACTACTTAAATATACCAACTCCGAGATCGCACCACATTGAAGTGAAGGGAAATATTCCCTACAGCGATCTCTGTTGAAACGTTCAATGTTTGAAAACTTTGCTCATATGATGTCGATCATATGAGATTCAACATTTTCCAACTTCGAACTTATGATATAAATGCGACCTGGTGATAGATGTGGGCCAATAGGGATGGCTGACAATATGAAGCAGAAGAGAAAAAGCACCCCCCCCCCCAAGCAAAATGTCTAGAATTATTGTTAATCAGCTTTTGCTCTTTTAGTACCACATTTTATAATGGTTACACACATAGGAAGCTATTCAGGTGGATCTATGAGCATATGTATGCTACAAGTTCAGGTGATGCTTTAAACGCTCTGTATAAACAAATCCATACACTGTAAAAGTTATGGATTTAAATTTGCTGTCTTGGAAGAAATTCTCTCTCCCTATGGCTTTGATTACAGACACTATGCATGGCAAATGAAATGAAATGCATGCCAAGAGCCAGGCATCAATGGCATGGAAAATTGCAATTTATTTATTTTTAGAGAGGACTGGTGCATTAACTGAATGTTTCCTTCCTCTGGTCAAACGTTGTTGCTGAATTGATTTGTTTAGTTACACAGCCCAAAGAAGTCCCTGTGGTTGAGATGAAAAGTTCTTACACTGGGTGAAAGATTTTTATTTTTTATATATATTTTTTAATAAAGAGTGAAGGAGATCTTTTACAGCTGCTTGTGAATTATTCTCTTTAATACTGCATTAATGGATTTAATTGTGCACTCATGTCCATCAGTACAGTAGTAAAAATAACATGAAACGAGAGAGGTAACATTCAGAGCATCCAAACAGCTGCAGTTTTGGTTTTTCCCTACTTACAAATATTACCAATTTAGCAATATCTCAAAAATGGCCTAAATGGCGTTAGGGATCAGTCTGCATCTACAAGTTGGCATGAATTGCTATGAACCCACAGTGAAATTGTCACTGTGGGATGTTTAAGACATCAATTACTAATATGTGTCTGTGGAAAGAAATGAAAATATGACATAACTCTATACGCTTGTTAATAATGCAAAACTGGAATGTCATTGCATCGTGTTAATAGGACCTTTTGCAGCAGTGGATGTCAGACAAAAATTACAATAAAATTAGTTGGACAAGGTTGGCAGCACAATTTATTAATATTACTAGCATTTGTTCATTAAGACTACTTTCACATGAAGAGTAAAATTGTGCATTAGGAACAGTTTTTGACAGTATTTGCTACGAGTGCACAATGTTAGTAAAAAGTTATGAAAAACATGACACACTCCCATATTTCCCTTAATAATGAAAAAAAAAATGGAATATGACATTATCATGTTTGGGAGGGGGTGGGCTGTGCAAACAATGACTGAACTGATGGTAACATGCCAGAGTTTTAAGCACTTATTTGCTAAAGCAGTTATGAATAATAACAACATTTTCCTATCAGCATGGATATTATAAAAGGTCTGTGACCTACAGGAGAACAAGGTTGTCATCCAATATACAACACTAAGTCACACAGCTTTACCACTGATACATCCATGTTTTTCTATTTTAATACTGATGTTTTGAAATATTGTGAAATAGTATATACATCTTGTAAAATGTGTAGAATATCACAAAATGGAAGTAAAGCTACAGAATCACCATATGTCATTAGAAAGCTACACTATGGAGAAATACGAGTCAGTCCTCCACACTTACAAAGACATAACTGTTTCTTTGGCCAGAATACTACTATTTTATTTATTTTTTGGCAAAAAATATTTTTCTTTCATAAATCTGCAATATAAAATTGACGTAAACAGGTAGATGTTTGATATTAAAATGGATGTGTATGCCTTTGTCACATTACTTTGTAAGGACTTTATTTTGGAGGTACTCCAAATTATATAAGGCCTACTTTCAGTACATTTTTTTGAGAAAAACTCAAATGAAGTAAGTGATTTCTTGGCATCAAAGACTGCAGTAAATAAGGAGTTAACTAAACATCTGTTGCCCGGGACACAGTAAGTTAACTGCCACTTGAAAATAGCTCTGTACAACAGGATCATGCTGGCAAAATTTAAATCCTTGGATGTAGTGGTTCTGCTGCTGTTCATTTTGCAGACATGTAAAGGCATAGATTGCCTCTGAGTAACCCGTAGGAGACCGAGCATAGCGATAGGGCTTTTTGATGATCCATATAGGACAATGAGTTTACACCCTAGATTCTTCTGCTAAGGAACCTTTGTGGGCATTTCAACTTTTGCATATGTCTGTTAAGATACATGCCAAAGGGGACATCATACTCAACAACTGGTCTGATAAGGGCCCAATATACTGTCACTATAACTTCCTTGGACCTGGATGCCATGTTCTTACTTATAAGTTGGGTCACATTGAATGACTTTCTTACCACCATGGCCACGTGTTGGTCAAAGGCCAGATTGTTGTCTACATATGTTCCTAGATCCCTGACTACTTGATCAACTCTTATGGGTGTCATATTGATGGAGTAATATGAATGGGTTGCAATTTTCCCAAAAGGCACTATAACGGCATTGAATTTTAATCCGTGACTTTGGCTGTGGTCACTTGTCTATTAGACTCTCTTGTAAGAGGTTCGTATTGTGGGGGGAATCTAGGATAGCATCTAGTTGGTAGTCATCTGCAGAGTTGGTCAGCCAAAGGCACTTGACATTAGACATTACCTCTGAGAAGCACATACCAAATAGGAGCCATCCCAGCATGGAGTCCTGAGGTGCCCCATTGGTAACCAGTCTCTTAGTGGAGGTGGTCGCACCAATCCTGACTTCATGGGTCCTGTCTGTTGGCCAGCTGACAATTCAGAAAGTTATGTAGAGGTCTATGCCTAGTTCGGTGAGTATATCAACTATACTTGACATGTTGTTTTGAACACCTTAGTCAGGTCGAGGTAGGTGGCATGCAGCACTTTCCCCTTATCCATTGCCATGGTTACATTCTCAAAGAACTCCACTGGGTTTAGTAGGCATGACCTCCCTTTGAAAAAAAACAAACTGGATTGGGTCCAATGTCTGTAGGTTGCTTATGTCTTTGCTGATAATTTCCATGATAATTCATTCTACGACTTTGCATATTAGACTAGTCAGACTAATGGGTCTTTATTCCGAGGGTCAGTTGACCGTCCATCTTTGAGAACTGGGATAACTGCTCGACTATGGACCCAAAACAGATTTTATACCATGAGAATGAAGGACCGCAACAGTGACTCAAGCAATCCTGTTAGGTCATATTTCAAGCTGTTTTGGTGGCATTCCTAGATACTGTTGGGGCTCATTGAGGCTGCGTTTTTGGCCTTAGTAAGTGCTGCCAGGACATGCTCCCTGTTAATAGTTGGGGAGGGCAATGCTACTAGGTACATCATGGGAGGAGTAAGGGAAAGTGGGGGGGGTGAAGTTTGAGTTGTCCCCCCCCCCCCCGAATTAGTCCTCTAAGCTTCCTGTTTAGTTTAATTAGAGAGGTCCTATCATTATAAGTTGCTTTTCCTGATTTTAGGCATTTTTTTTTCCTTTTGTTATATATCCTGTTAAGGTTAGGATTCCACCAGTGTGGTTTGTTTTTAGAGTTTATTCTGGGCTTACTTTTAGTAAGTACAGCAGCCTTTATACAGCCATTTACATGGTTGTAAAGGGTCTCTAAGAACAATTTCACATAGGTTGCTGTGAACTCAGGGTTGGCAAGGGCACAGATTTTTGACAAACTACTGCTTAATACAATGTAGTTTGCTTTGGAATAGTTAATAACTGTTACTGCTATGTTGTGAACAACGGTACTATATGTGAGAATGAAAGTAAGTGTCCAAGGTGTCAGCTAGAAGACCACTTTTGTGTTAACCGTACTGTTCAAAGGGAATACGAGAGAGAGAGAGAAAGAGAAATAAATATTGAAAAACTCACTGGGATATATTGAAAAATTAGACAAGGAAAAGCAAAATGAGGGCAGAGAAAACGAGAAATAACTAAAAGAAGGCAAGATAAAAAAGGATCACGAGAAGAGGTGTAGGCCTGAAGCTGAACTAATAGTAAATGGACCCACCTATACTGTGAAGGAGGATATAGCAAATCTAGTGGCTGATAAATTCAGCTTCAGTTTTACCCTACATTCTCCCCCCAAACACTTCTCAAGAAATAATCCTAAACACAGCTATCCAACTATATCTATGAAACAGGTCCAAAAAATGTTCTTCAAAGCCAGAAACACTACATCAGTGAGACCTGATAATACCCCAAGATGCCTTCTTAATAGCGTGGAACATGACCTGCTGGGCCTACTAGAAGCACTATTCAATCATTGCCAGTAAACAGGCTTGGTTCCAAATGAATGTAGGACTTCAATTGTTACCCTTCTACAGAAGGGTGGGCCACCCATGGACCCAGGAAATTACTGACCCATGAGCTTGACTAGGCTCACATAGTAACACCATGGAAAGAATAATCATGTCCATACATGATAAATAATGACACAGGAAACTTTCAGACATTGGATTCAACCCACTTTTGTTTGTCATGGGCAGGTTATGCCTACACAGCCTGGTGGACTTATTCGAGAAGGTCATCAAAGCAAGGGATTAAGGGCAAAAGGATACATGCTGCCTACCTCAACTTGGTCAAAGCATTTAGCACAATACCCCACTCAGGTATTGCAGACAGGTTCGTAGAATTAAGTATAAACCAATATATTGCCTACTGGATAGCCAGCTGGCTCACAGACAGGACACAAGAAGTCAGGAAAGGTAAGTCTACCTCCATAAAAATGCCAGTCACTAGTAGAGTCTCCCAGGGCTCAGTGCCGGCCTGGGACCACACATTTTTGGCATCTTATTCTCTGAAGTCAAGTTAATCATCAAAGACCTCTGGCCGAACAAGTTTGTAGATGATTGTAAACTAGGCAGAGTCACAGAAACCCCCAAAGACCTGAATATTTTCAAGAAGGCCTTACATAGTCAAATATTTGGTCCCAGAGTCACAGTCAAAACCCAATGACAAAAAATGCATAACAGTATCTTTCAGAAAGATGACCATCGCTGGAAATTACTGCACTGATAATACACCCCTAGGAGTTGCTCCTGTGGGCAGAAATTTGGTAATGCATGCAGGCAGTGACTTGGCCTTTGACCATCAGCTGTCTACTGTAGTAAGGAAATCATTCTATGCTGTGTAACTTATAAGCAAAGCTATGGCATCCTGGTCCAAACAGGTCATTGTTCCTTTGTACTCAGCCATCATAAGCCCATGCATCGAGTCCAATACCCCCTTTGTTATGTACCTGACCAGGCACATGCAGTAACTGGAGCATCTTCAGAAGTTCTGCACAAAAAGCATACAAGGTGTAGACATGTCCTATGAGGACCCCCTCCCCCAAAACACCTTATCTTTGTAATCTGTCTCCTACACTCTGCTGAGATGCCTGGCATTCAAAGTATGCTTTGATCTAGCCCTTCTGGACCGTTGCACATCTGCAAAATAAAAAGCATCAGAGTCATCCAATCTAGGAACCTAAACATCATCTGCAATATAACTAATACGATGTTGGAGGAACAGGTATGCATCTCAATGACCACCTCTTCTTTGGAACAGGCTTCCCATCCATGTGAAGCAGAGTTCCTCACTTTACTTTTTCAGGAGCAACTTGGATTAGTGTACGTGGAATCAAAGTTTACTCCTGTTTTGCAACCTGTGACCTATTAGCAGACGAAGCTTGTAAATAAACAACCACTCATAGCCAAGTTATACCTCCTATCATAGCCAAGTTATATCCCCACCCCTGTAAAGTGAGTGATATCAAAACTTGTCAAACACACTTGGGAAACATGGCTAGGCTTAAAAAAAGCCTTTTAGGGTAGTTAGCCTACTAATCACCTATGAACCTATGAATCACTGATAAGCAGGTTGGGAAACTGAAAGAGTCTCCATCTAACAGAATGTTGTAGGGAACGGTTCATAAGTGGTGGTAATCGTGAGTCAACTTCACATAAATATTTTATCTTGCACAAAAAAATGCTTTGCTTCCACATAACTGCTAGATCTGCATATCCTCTAATCTAGTCTGCCATGCAAATGTCTGAATATTCGTAATATAAGGAGCAATGCCTGCTCTCTGACAAGCCCAATTAGGGATGAGATTACTTTATGTTGTTTGGGATTTGGGAACTTACATGAACAGTGTCATAAATTTCAATCAATGTGTGTTCACTGTCCTAAGAAAGTCCTTGTACACTATACAGCGTATAAACAAAGGGATTGTGTCTTGATCTAGAGATGTCCTTGTCCCCCTTTACGCAGCCCTTATTAGGCCAATCATTGAATATAATGTTCCCTTACTATGTACTACTGCACATTAGTAAGTCAAATGGCATTAGAAACCTCTTCTGCAACATCAACAGAATGGTTTGTGGGGATAGGTACATCTTGCAGAGGATACCACTGCTCTGCAACAGACTCACAACCATGCAAGGTAAAGCTCATGCCTGTCCATATTCAAGTACAACTTGGATCTATAAATGTGTAACAGAAAATTTACCCCAGGAGTACTCTCTGTGTAACTAATGGACAGCGGCAGTTCCTACATGCTTTAACCCATGCATGGGTCCCTTCAAATTATCTGTGGAATGATATCAGTTATTCTCACTAGGGGCAATGTATCACGGGATAAGTACAACCAATCTAACTCTAAATGGTATAGGTTAATTCAAGCACCAAAAGAGAAATTGGCTAGACTTAAAATGGCCCACAAAGGTAACTAGCCTAGTACTTACCTATGATCCTATAAACCTATGGTGCTTTGGTGTAGTAGTGGAAAGTGTTAAAAGGCGAACTGAAATGAAAATATAAATACACAGAATAAAGAAAAAGAAAGAAGAAAGATATGGTCTAGATGAAGTTCCCTAAGGAAATGGAAGATAAAGTATGGAGAAAATGAAGAAAAGGCGATTACTCAAAATAAGCGAAGAAAGACGAACACTAATGTGCAGAAGAGTGCAGTTCGCCACTTGTGGTAAAAGAACAGTTATGCACTTTACTACTGGACAACGAGAAATAATGGATTCGCGGAGTCAGTGGATGAAAAGGAACTTTATTTTAGAGAAACAGAAAATAATATGCTGTGCTGCAAAATATTTATCTGTAAGTTTTCACAATAAAGGCGAGAAAATAAAAGTATATGACAATATAAGCAAAAGCAGCCAAAAGATGGGAGACTTATACTGGAAGGGATTATGAGGGTTTTAAGAAGGGAATTACACTAGGTATGGATGGAACAGAATTTTTTTATAACCTTTTTCTGTGCACCTGCCAACTATCATCTCCCCCACTGCCTTCAATCTTTAACCCACTAATTCTCAATGCAGAAATTCCAACCTACACCAGGCAAGAGATGACCATAGGGTATTATTATCCAGGTAGCCATAAAGGAGCTAGAATTCCAGCTATTGCCCATTTTACTACTGTCTACCAGGGAGGAGTATCTCTGTCCCTTCACCCCTGTTAGAGCAGGGCTATCCTTGTTTCTATATAGACTCTAAGCATCCCCAGCCTGAAAAATTACAGAGCACTCCCAACTGTGCACTTCATTTTGGACAACGACTATGGGGGTGTTACCATTGATCCTAATCCCACCCCTAGCTTTCGATGCAAATGACTACTTCACTCTCCCCCTACAATTGTGTGCTCCACACACATGCAGTAGGGATTACCATCACCAGCTTGGTAATGCAGCCCACGTACCCAGTTTACAAAAAGTGTTCCAGTACTTGCAAGCTTCCACTCGCAAGTGGCATGCATAGCAGAATGCAACCACCTCTTCCTCACCCCGAATGAGCAAGCTGGTATGAGATGTTTACTTCCACCCCCCTCACACCTAGCTCCTCCAGGGCCTGTGCCTCTACCTGAACTCAAGTCATCAGAGTCATGGTCAGAGCTTTATCTCATCAGGCCATGCAGTATAGCAGAAAGGAGTTTATAATGTTAAATAATTGAAAATAGTATATAATGCATAACTGAAGCATGCAGCAATAGGTTAAAGGGGTATGTAGAAGTAATCAAGTTAAATAAAATAAAAGTAGAATGTCAAACATAATCAAAGATATAAGCAACTGGTGTTTTTCAACATTGCTGACTGCACATTATGAGATTTTAGCCAGACTTTTATCAAGCCCAATTAAGTCAGGAATTTAATTATTTATTTATTTTTGTGAAACTGTAGGAGCAAGAAAGAGTAACAATAGACCTATTTCCCTATTAAATCTTAGCTACACAATAATATCCAAGGTAGTTAATACAAAATTACTGTTGCACTTAAAATTCTATGTCTTATCCAGTTTGCATTTTGTCCAAATAGGATCATGGCTGAAACTAACAAAATGCTTAAACCATTAATATGTAAATTTGTTAACAATAATAAATAATTAAAATATATTGATTTGATAAAATTGTATACCTCTAAAGCTTTTGACTTGTTAAACAAACTATATTTGCAGGTTTTGGAATATATGAAATCCCACAATCTCTGATTAATATTTTTCAAAATCTATACCTCTAGTCTGAAGCTTTTAAAAAACTAAAAAAGAAAACATTACCAAAAATGTTCTTTGTTACCTGATGAAAAACATGGATGTCCTTTACCTGCAAGTGTTTTGTCTTAGCAACCCATCCTATGTTAGACAAGTTATGTGATGAAATCAAGCCAACAACAACAAAATTTGGATTATTTCTTGCTATTAACATAAGCAGAGGCCCTAATGTGTTTAACAGCAGAGTTCAATAATCATATAGAGACTGCAACAGATGCTAAAAAGGATGCCCAAGATATAACTGGTTATGTTATTAAATATATTACATCAGTATATTCAAATTATATGACAGACCAGTGCATGCAACGTTTAATATTCTTACAGTGATGGAAATTATTTTTAATGATCTTTTTAAAGAAATTTCAGAATAACTGTAATCCTTGTTGGGCAGAGTGAACAAGATGTTTGCAATACCTTTGATTGTGTTTCTAATGCACTCCCACAAGAGAGTGGATTTCTCAAATGAAAACAGTAGGTTCCAAGTTTTGTGGAGAATAGGTCACCCAGTATACTGTGGAAATAATACCTGCCCCCAAAAACCCAAGGAGTATTAGGAATGCCTTATATTATGAAATGTATTGCTGACTCTGCTTTTGTAAATATTAATATACAACACTGAAATATATATATATATATATATATATATATATATATATCTGTGCATATATAATGTATATATATATATATATATATATATATATATATATACATATACATTATATATACATTATATATACACAGATATATATATATATATATATATATATATATATATATATACACACACACACGCACACACACTGAAGTATATATACGAAGAATAGGCAAGTGATTATTTTGTTCCCCTTACAAAATTATTGGTTCCTCAGATTTTGTTATAATAACATACTTCAAAATCCATATTCCACAAATACTAGTTTTCTTAAATTATTTTCAGATTCCATTGCAAGATAGATAATCCAGTGTTACCCTTTGATGAAAATGTTGCCACCTTCCTTACGTGAGTGTAAATGGAAAGCTTATGAACTACAAAATAAATATAAAAAAAATTCTTGATTTCAATATTATTTAATGAAATGCATTGATTTTTTTTATTCTAATCCTGAAAGTACAAGAAAACATAAACTTATTAATGTAAAATTTTTTGTAACAAAGTTTAGTGAACAAAGATGGTTCAAATTATAAAAGATAGTTATGTAAATCATAAATCAATAAGAAATAAGACTATTAAATATAAAATAATTCAAAGAAAAAAATAATCCTTGGTATGAAACAGACAGCTCCAAACGTCGAGTCCACTAAGTGAAAGTTTATTCCAAAAGTATATGAACAATAGATCCTTCCCAACCACAATGGTATGACAATACAATGATAATCCAAACAGTAAAAGTAAGCGCTTTCGTCTGCACTCTTGTTAGACTTTATCAAACTGAAGACTCCCTTCACGACTGCTCTTTTATACAATTACTAATCTAATTAACATTTAAAAACACAGATACATTAAAATTAGTACTTCACTGAATGAAATATAAAATTGCCAAATATAAATATAGTTGAGATACATTTTTTAAAAAGTGACAGCTAGTATCATATACATTTACAATTTTCTATCTCTTTGTTTTAAAACAGGTTGGAGAGACAAATACTCATTAATTCCTGGGGGTTCTGTTACATTTAAAGTTAACTGCCAATGCAGTTCCCTGGTTTCTATCTCATGACAGGTTCACACATTCGATGGTGATAGAATTTAGTTCCTTTGGTCGGCAAGTACAGAAAATCCTTACTATAAATTTAGGTGATTTTGGAAGGCAATGAAGAGTTTTCCCATTTGTTGGATAAAGGTTCACTTTTTACCAACAAGGTGGGCAAAAATATGAAATATTTATTAGAACACCCCTCTACCCAGACGAGTTCAGCCAGACCTACTATTAAATGTGGTAGGTGTAATCAATGTTCACTAATTTTGGATAGTTGTGAACAAAAATTGGGAGAACGGATAGGAACAGTCAAATTGGCTGGGGGCAATTGCCACACAAGATTGGTGAAATATATTGCTATATGTCAGAGTTGCTATAATTTTTATGTGGGGAAAACAGAAAGATCTCTTAGACAAAGAATATATGAACATGTATACGCTATGGAAACACAGAATAAAAACAATGCCCTTTTTAAACATTCACAATTATGCCCCAATTTTACAGGTTTTAAGTTCGGCATACTTGAGATAGTTAAAAGAAATACAAGAGGGGGTGATTGGGGGAATGCGAAAGAAACCAAGGAACTGCATTGGAAGTTAATTTTAAATGTAACAGAACCCCCAGGAATTAATGAGTATTTGTCTCTCCGACCTGTTTTAAAACAAAGAGCTAGAAAATTTTAAATGTATATGATACTAGCTGTCAATTTTTAAAAAAATTATTAATTTAGTTATTTTTTTAGTACTTGTCTCAACTTTATTTATATTTGGCAATGTTATATTTCATTCAGTGAAGTACTAATTTTAATGTATCTGTGTTTTTAAATGTTAATTAGATTAGTAATTGTATAAAAGAGCAGTCGTGAAGGGAGTCTTTAGTTTGATAAAGTCTGACAAGAGTGCAGACGAAAGCGCTTACTTTTACTGTTTGGATTATCATTGTATTGTCATCTATTGTTCGTATACTTTTGGAATAAACTTTCATTCAGTGGTCTCGATGTTTGGAGCTGTCTGTTTCATACCAAGGATTGTTTTTTTCTTTGAAGTATTGTTTTTTATCCAGTTCTATTGCTCGTGTAGTTTTTAGTCAATATAAAATAATCTTTGGTATGCATTATACTCCCAATAGATTATTTTTGATGCATATCAAAAATTCTGCTACTTCCTGGTATTGTCAATAAGACCCTGCAAAGCTGTTGCTGTTTGCTGGTTGTTACATTCCCAAATAGGGTCTATATCAGAATAGTGAAGAAGCATTTAACTGAATGCCTCTTCGCTGACACAAACAGTGAACGCACTAAAGCGCGAACGCTCAGAACACTGATTTCTTTCCCTGGGAAAGAAATCGATACACTAACACACAAACAAACACATTTTCATACATTACAATCTGGGGGGATTTGCCCCTGACACCCTCCAATGTGGGGGGCTCTGCCCCCCCCACACACCCCCAACTAAATATACCAACTCCAAAAGCACTACAGTGGGGAAAGGGGCAAACACATGGGGAAGGCCAAGTGATTTCTTATCCAGGGAAAGAAATCACTGTTTTGAGCATTCGCTCTTTATGTGTCGATGAAGAGGCATTTAATTAAATGCCTCTTCGATATGCTGATATAGACCCCCCCAATAGAGTACTATTGGAGGAAAATGCATGGGTTATTAATAGAAAAAGTTATTAAAAGAAATCATACTTTTTTCACCTGACATTTTTGTGTGGGATATCTTAGATATGCACTCAGTTACAATTAAATTAAAGATTTTACTGCCAACATTGGTATCTAACAGAATGACATTAGAAGCTTGTAATGCTTTTCCAATGCTGGGGTTCACAGAACATGAATGGTGGGAGTTTATGATGAATATACATATTGTCATAAAAACAGGTTTCAAATTTGAAAGCTGCACCTATACTTAATAAGACCGATTAATGCATTTTTTTCTTTTTTTTTTTTTTTTCTTCTTCTTTTTCTTCTTTCCTCTGTGTGCTATTGAATTTTAAGTTGAATTTCAAAAAGATTAACAAAGAGTAATCATAGGAGGAACACATGGTGGGTAAATGAAAATACAGATGAGAGAGAAAAACCTTTTTTTCTGTTATGAGCTGATTTAATGAAAGGAGTATGGCAACCTAAAAGGGCTAAGAATGTACCAAGAAATGGGAACTAGATAAATGACTTTACATTGGATAGATTATAATAACTACGTAATTAGACCAATGATTAATGTACGTGTAGGAAAAGAGTGGAAGTAAACAAAGTCAGCAGACAACGCTGTCTACTCATCCCTTTTCTTTTGTCTAGATTTATGAAAAGTTATGAAGAAAATTTACAGCAGAAGAAGCAGACGGTTGAGAAGTATGCGGTACCTACTGTACTCATATTGGTAGTATTTAATATCTAAGGGAAATGGATACTGAAATGATGCTAGGTTTGGAAAGAAATGAGATGTTTAAAGATTGGTTCAAGAATTAATGAACTAATGAAGTAAAAAAAAATAAAGGGTTTGAAACACAAGGAAACGTTATAATGTTGCAACTTCTGATGAGTACTAGTAATGGAACTGAGTGCTGAAAAGCAGAAGAGTACATTTACAACTGAAATGACTAACCGCCCTCCTGTCCTAATATAAGATGATGGGTTATACTGTTCAAAGCAGTCTTAAAAAGCACAGGAAACAATATTCTAGGATTTATGGAATGTAGGGCATTAGAGAAGCTGCACTAGAAGTTTGTCTTGGGATAGTTTAAACCCAATAAATAAAAAGGTCTTTATACAGAGGAGGATCAAGGCTGGTTGAAATGATACTTGTCCACTGTACTTCATGTAGGGATAGTATACATAAAACAATTTAGAGAAGACAGTACTTTAGGTGTGTGCTTAAAGAGAAAGCATGGGAAAAAATGGAGGGAAAACAAAATATTGAAATAAGAAGCATGCCACAATAACACTAATAAAATATATGAGAACATAAATAAATGAATGTATAAGAAGATGAACTGGAAAAAGAGGAGGTCTGCTATGAAAAAAAATGATGAGAAACATTTACTAAGATGATGGGTCGAGCAAGTCAGAATTCAGAAAGCAATAGGGGGATCCTAAGCAAAACACCAGGACTGGTAGAGTTTTTGGTAGACTCTAGAATAGAAGCTGTTGTTTAAAAGGAGATAATTAGTACATCATGTACAATATTGAATTATAACTTTAAGAAACAATCAGAGGAGGTTAGACAGGATTGGGAAGAGAGATTGGATAACCTATTCACAAAGAAACAATGAAGGGATGTAGGTATGACTCCGAAATATGCAACAAAGTCTAGAAGATTTATTACCTTTGCTTAGAAGTGTTTATATTGGTATCTCTATACCCCAAGCAGACTCCAAAGAATTTTTCCTCAGGTAGACAGCAAATGTTGGAGGTGTGATGGGGAAGAAAGAGGTAATTGGGAACACAATTTTTGGGAGTGTAATGAGTTGGCTGATTTTAAAAATTCCATGCAGACATCTCTATCAGAAGTACTGGGTGAACAAACTGGTATAGCTAAGGAAATGTTTTTTTTTTAACTATGATACAGAATTGGAGTTGCCTAGACATAGTAAGGCCTTGCTGAGTCTTATTATGGCAGCTGCCAAAAAAAGTAATACTAGGAAATGGTAATCAAAGTCTAAACCAACTGTAATAGAAGTAGTGGATACAGTAACAACTGAAAATGGGGTCTTCAGAAAAGAGCAAAGTACGCAGAAAACAATGGGAACTGTGGGAATGACATATGCAGAATAATGTTTTGGAGGATGAATGAGGTTTAAAAGACAGGATTTAAATAAGCTATATAATCTTCGACTTACAATGACTAGAATGAGATTATAAGTGATGTGAAATGTTTGCAACTAAAAATATGTCATTTATATACATGTATGACTGCCTGTGTCTTAAGTGATAATTTAATAATGATGTTTCTTGTTGAAAAAAGGAAACAAAACAGAAATAAGTACAAAAAGAAAGGTGTATGAATTCCTTTGGAGGATGGTCCAGAAGAAGATTCCATTGAAGTGCCTGATGAAATAAAAGGTTCAACAAAAGCATACATAACAAAATAAAATATTATAAAGCTGAAGAGATAAGGCTGAACGTTCTTTTTCCTCTCTATATTTGTTTCTTTTCTTAAGAAATTTAAGAGGATATGACATGAGTTGGAAGAAAAGTTAAAAATATAACATCATATGCATATTATAAAGTATCATTGTGAATTAATAAAAATGATGTGTAGTTATTTGTATTATGTTCAAAGAAATGTAAAAAAAAGATGCAGGGCTCATTTATACAATAAAAAGTAAAACAGAAAGAAAACACAGTGCTACCTGCTGGCCCTTGACACTGTCAGTTCATAAGATAAACATCTGTCTGCTCTCTTATTGGTTTTATCATAAAAATTTAGATGAAGTCAGTATCTTCAGTGGCTTCCTAAGATAAGTCATAATAAACAGTGATTGTAAGCAACTGGCTTGCTGAAAATGGAATTAAATACAATTGTTCTTTGGGTACTACAGTTTTTACTGCAGACTATAACAGAAGCTGTGAAAGTTGGGTGTTGGAGGTGTGTGTGTGTGTGTGTGTGTGTGTGTGTGTGTGTGTGTGTGTGTGTGTGTGTGTGTGTGTGTGTGTGTGTGTGCAAACATGCATGTGGGGTACAGGATGTTTTGACTCCTTCATGAACACGTTCCATATCTAGATCTGTAACAAGGCTTTATAACAGTTTATAACACTCAGCAAAACTAGCAAAAACATATGACAATCATACACAATTGTGCAGAAAATAACCCATCATTAGACAGAACACGATATTATTCGCTCACAATTTTTTAATGGGCTAACTTTAATATACATCTAAATTCCTATGTAAAATTCCTGATTGATTTTATTGTTAACATGTTAAAAACTAGTGTTAATTAAATTAATTATATTTATATATTAAATAAAATGTTAAATAACATTAACATATTAAAATGTTAAATAATATATTAAACTCCTAATAAAATTCCTAATTAAAATATTAAGTAGTGAAATGCTTTTATTAAATTTAATTGGGGTCATATAGTCTGGGGTCAAACTGTCCAATAAATATACTCATACACAATAAATGTGAATGTTAATATGAAAGTGTATCCAATTGCATTGGGATCAAACTGTCCAGGGTCAAAACATCCGGCTTCCTGCATGTGTGTGTCTTTCTTCTCAAGCAAGACCTCTGTTTGTAAAGCTCCAAGGTTAATCCAGCTAATTTTCTTACTGAGGTACAGTAGCCTCTATATGGTGCAGAACCCCTGTAAGAAAATATGAGGAGGCCGAAGCCAGATACAAAAACAATAGTACATTTATATGTTTTTATCATTAATGCTGGCTTTGGCAGGCTTAGCTTTGTGAGATTTTTTTTCAGTATTATGGCTTTCATTGCTGTGATATATACCCTATATTCCATGTCAGTCCATCAAAATGCACATCACTGAAAAGGGAATTATCACAAAGAGAACTACTTTCTTTTTGAAACGGTATGCTTTTCTCTGATGATAGGCCAAGTCCCTCTTAAACCTATGCAAATGGCTTCACTTTCTAGATTTAATGTAACCTACCCTAAAGTCACTTCACCTCAGGGCACGGGCAAACCTAGACCACAGCAAACTATTCTAATGAATATGCATTTCAGCCAAGTGCTATTAAATGACCATTTGGCCAATAAGCAACTAGAGGGGGTGGGAGTTGGCATAATGGTTAAGGTGGTTACCTTATAAACACAAGGTGCAGGGTTTGATTCTCACATGGGGTAATTGGCTAGGCTTGAAATGGCCCACAAGGGCAATTAGCCTAGTACTTACCTATGAACCTATGAACCTATGATTGATTCTTCACTCACCCACTTCTAGAACTGAATCCATTATAAAGATCACTGAGTTACAATGATTGAAAGTAACTTAATTTATTAGTTAAAATTCTTGGGTGTTAAATTGGCGATTAAATGTCTATTCCTAATGATTACAAATGATTTATGAAATAAGTACTACAAAATCAGATTATAAAAGCAGAGCAACAATTAAACTAGCTAAAACAGTGCAAGAGGGAACTTTAAAATAATAAGCAGCAGTCAGACTGGGGTAGCACATGCTTTACGGACAATCCGGTCATTGTCCTCAACATGTTCAAACCTCCTGCCTCTGTATTTCCATCCCAGTTGCTGATTCACTGAAACAGTGGCTAGTCTCTAATGCATTTGTGTCTTGTGTGTCATCAGATTTCACGGTCAGCTACATTCAGTTTAAGGGAAAACGAAAAATGAACATTTTGATGACTTAATTATCCCACAAATTCTGACAAACTCCATGAAAAAATCTTAATTTTCTAATTGTCCCCCACAGTCCTAAGTTTGAGTGTAAACAAACGTTCCCCCAAAACTAAAAAATGTGGTACTGACTGTAATATCCACCTTTTCTAGATATCCACGAATTCCTAGTTTACTGTCATTGCCATTGTAATAGACCTGTTTACGTTGAAAAATGTAGTTTTATATATTTGCATAAATCATCATTACTTCCATGTACTAGCACACCATAAATTTTCCCTAACTTTCCTACAACGTTACCAATATCAATAAGAACAAATTAAAGCAAGCATGATAATTAATAAGACATTACTTACTGTGGAGATTATCTTCAAGATCATTCTTCTGTTCTGTGGAATTTTTCTCTTCCGCATCACCATTTGGCAGTTCTTCATCCATTTTTAATAGTAGTGATAACACATTTGGGGAGATGTTGTACCCTGCAAATGTAAAAAAAAAAAAAAAAAAAAAAAAAATTGTTATTTCTAAATTATATTTTATTGATTGGGAAATAAATATACAGCACAATACACCCAACAATCCGATGATTAGTAGCCAAATTAATTTACATGCACATCTTACACTCATACTTACAACCGATCTTACCACTGGAACTGCTGCATCTGAACATACATGAATTATCTCTCTGTCCAAACAATCAGTCGCAGCTTACCCAAAAGACTTTAGAGCTACAGCTAATCTGTGCTAATCTGTGCCCTGTAACAACAGCATATAGACAGGTTTTTCACACATTAATAACTACAATTTACTACCAGATGCTCAACATGGCTTCAGGAATCAATTTAGTGTATAAACTGTAATGTATTAAGTTACTCTATGATATATATATATATATATATATATATATATATATATATATATATATATATATATATATTATATTTTTACACACATACACACACACACACACACACACACACACACACACACACACACACACACACACACACACAAACAATTGTAGATCACAACTTCTTTGTTCATAAACTACAATAGCAAACCATTGCTTCAGGACCAATTAAATGGATGCAGAACCATCCAACCAACAAAACATTCAATGTGTCCATAGAGACCACCAGTTCAGATGTAGGATCACTGCAGACTACTCAAAAGCTTGGTTTCTCACTCATCCTCAGTGACATAAACAGCTTAGCTACCTGAATTAAATATCCTGGTGCACAAGATATACTCAAACTAAACTCTATGAAACATTAACAACCTGCAACAAAAACTGCAAACTGACTTCACACAACTGGATACAACCTGTTAACCAATGCTAGCAAATCTAGTGTAATGCTATTTGCCACCCCTCAAAAACTGAAACTCTTCATCACTTAAAATGCATGACTTAATTAAAAATCAAATCACCAATGTTATCCAGCAAAAATAATTAGACCTGACAATTGACCTTCCCTTTCTTTCAAAATCCACATAGATGTCACAGTGCAAAAAGCTACAGCTCTCCTGAGCCCAGAGGTAAGAGTATCTACTCCTACTACTACTACAAAAAACAGCCAGCACCAAACTGCAGTGTAAACCTTTTTATTAAGGAAATGTTGCCATAGAAATCCACACTATTATACCGGTTTTGGCAAAGCCTTCCTCAGTGCTGGTTAAAACAGTACACAATACCCTCAACACATTACATACAAACCCACTCCAATAAATCATTTAATACATATCATTAAGACCAGGTGAAAACAATGGCCCCAGTTTAATGATCCAACTGTGTTCCTTCTTAGTCAACAAAGTATGCCCTCCATTTTATTGCAACTGTTAATATTTATTCGGTCAATTATTGTAAACCTATATTTAGCTGTAGAATGTACAATCACATGTTTATATAAAGCATTAGTCATATGTTTATTTCACATATCACTCAAAGGTTCACAAACCAGAGATTTAAAATGTCTCGGAGGTTTGTCCCACATAAAATGCTTTACAAGAACATTCTACCAGATATATTACCCATTCTGATAAGCAATTGGAAAAACAAAGAATCTCAGTAACACAAGAAGTGTTAGCAGAAGAAAATTCTTTAGTTTTTACTATAAATTCACATTCTGAACAGTTCCCACCCAACCAATGGTCTGCCTTCAAGGGAAAATTGTTTGCTACTACCCTTAAAAACATTTTATAATAAAATCAATAAAACATCAGCTCAAGTTTAAACCAGGCACAATACTGACTTACAAGTTCACTCGCTGGATCGCTGGTAGGCAATGCTAGTGTGTAAAAGAAGCAGCCAAAGCTATAAATCCAAAGCGAAGTTCCACATTGAGTAAGATGTTTAAAGTCTTTGCAGACCAAAAAAACAGTTTATAAATGTAAAATGCTGACAGTCTCTTCAAGCAAACTGGAAACAGACTTGGAAGTTAGAAGCTTTCAATAATTCCAAAACCTTTATTCAAGTATAAAAGGGGTAAGCGCTTTCGCCAAGCGGCTTTTTCAAACCATCAAAACCATTGCATTGAACTGACACACCTTATATACAGAGCTCTTGATTAATGGGTGTTCCTTACAGAGTCTTCTGTTCAGAAACTTCTGTTTGTTGTGTTACACTCCTATTCTGTAGTTATTTAGCATAAACTGAGAGGTGACTGAAAAATGTGGTGAGGGTCAGGAAGTGTTGTGAAAATCTAAACAAGATAAGAACTGAAATAGTTCAATCACATTAAAGAGTACTGTGAACAACATTTTTACACAAAACAAAACAATGGCTTGCAATGCTGAAACTGTAACAAGTATTATGATTTTTATAATATGCATGAAGTTCAATGGAAATAGAATGTAATAAGTTAGTAAACGTAAAAGTAAATGTGTGCTACTGTAATATTAACAGAAACATCATACGGATATAGTTCTCTCTAATGTTAGAATATGCCTTATCCCTTCATTCAAATATGTGTTATTGAAACAGCTGTAACCCACTGCATTTTAAAAGGACAATGCATACAATTAAAATCATTTTAAAATAGATTAATTTATTGTATTTCAATATTCTGTTGGTTTATACCTGGACTGTTTTTAAGAAAGTTTCATTTTATGCTTTCATTGTTCTTTCGAAAACAAGAAAATGAAGGTAAAACAATTGCTTATATTTTAGGTGTCTAAAGACAACTTGAATATCATATCTAATGATATATGATGAAAAGGAAAAAGGTTGGGTTAGTAACCACGCAGTTGCTAAATGGATAAGAAACTACATGCATCTTTATGACAAATAAATTTCTGAATGCACTGTTTAGTGCTATCTCTGCTAAGCTAATGTGTTCCAGAATAGTTGCTTATTTCAGCTAACGAGATATGTGAAAATGTGGTATGAGTTTATAATGACTTATTTACAAAGCATTACAAACTAGACTAGAAGTCGAGAGATATTGTAGGTCTTGCCTTAGCTGAAGTGTATGTTTTAAGCAAGCAATAATTGCATGTTTTAAGCAAGCAATAATGTCTGTTAATGTGTTAATTAATGCCTGGCAGGGATGATATGAGGACTGACGCCGCAGGCGGAGGGCATCTAACCCCTGGAAGGGCATTAATTACACATTAACACATACCCTGGAGGGCATTATTGCTTTTAGAGAATGGGATCTCTGTAAAATCGTTGTATTTTACTTACTTATATACATTTGTTTAATTACTATATTTGTAGTATATTTTTAATGTAAAACAGTTCCTCCGCCTAATGTTTCAAACTTGCTGTGGTATATATAGGTATATATAACCAAAAATAGTGAGTAGTCAATGCGAATTAAAACTTGTAACCACAATAAACGCACTGCAGGAGTAAAGCCAAACGCCGGACTTCCAACCGTGAATAAAACCAAATATTTATTGAATAACTGACAACATGTTGTCAGTTATTCAATAAATATTTGGTTTTATTCACGGTTGGAAGTCCGGCATTTGGCTTTACTCCTGCAGTGTGTTTGTTGTGGTTGCTGTGGTATATGTTAATGGTGTTGCAGGAAGCATTTTAGATCAGAAATATAACATTTAAAAAAATAACCAGGTATTTACTTTATTTTTTTGTCCCCTACTCCTAAATTGTTTGGTTGACAGTCACCGGAGTTTGAAAGTACTAAATAATGACATACATTTGAGCATCAGACTTTTATTTCCGTCAGAAAATTCATGCTAACATAAATCCTTTACTTAAGCAACTTTGTAATTTTGTAAAACCAATAATTAAAATCTGTTTCTGTTTTACAGCCTTGGATCCCCCTTGATTTTAGGCTTTATCCAGATTTCTTCAGCTGAAAGGTGCAGAGGTATACAAACCTCTTTACTGCTGCTGCTGTCTGTAGTCACTCTCACACTCACACATTCGCACACACACACGCACACATGCACATACACATGTGCACACACTCACATGCACGCGTGCGCTCGCTCACACACACGCGCTCTCACACACGTGCTCTAGCACGCTCGCACACTCACACACTCACCTCTTCTTCAGAAAAATGCATGCTAATGAAAACCCTGTTATTCTAGCAGGTTTCTAAGTTTCTAAGAGCAATATTTAAAATCCATCCCTATTTTTAGCTCTTTGTTTCCTCATTATTTGTGGCTCTGTCCAGATTTCTTGTGCCAAGAGGTATGATTGAGAGGTATGCAAAGCTCTTATGTGATGCTGCCAGGGATTGTTTGATCACTCTCACTCTTCAGTTTTCTTCTCTCTCTCACACACACACACACACACACACACACACACACACACACACATACCTGCTTTCATGCACGGATTCACTCACACACACAGACAGCAACATAAACACACACTTTTTTCTGATTCATTTATTTTCGATCATCTCTCTCTCTCCCTTACCATCATACATGCATACATTTTCACACACACACAGTTTTTATTTTACACTCGCTAAACAGCAGAAGCACTCCTTGGCGAGTGTAAAATAGTAGCACAACCAATTTCTCTCTCACACTCCTACACACACACACACACACACACACACACACACACACACACACACACACACACACACACACACACACACACACACACACACACTTTCACACACACTTTCACACACAGACAAACACATATACACACATTTTATTTTTTAATTTTACTTTTTTTACATTTTTCAATCGCCAAACAGCAGAAGCGCTGCTTACCAACAGCAAAATAATGGTGGGCATTCACTTTTTTTTTCTGTCTGTTCTCCATGGCGGCATGATATGCTGCCGTGAAATGACGGGACTCGTTTTTCAGTGGGCATTACTTGTGCATTAATACCCTGCTAAAGAATGCTCATTCTCCAATCAGGGTACTGATTCTCTAATCTCTAATATCATCCTTCGTTTTTATGCAAGTCTGATTCTATGCTGTTAATCTGCTCATAAGTAAGGACTACAGTTAGAAACATATAAGAACAAAAGGATGTTACTGTTAAACACAGAATGACAGATAACATTCCTTACTTCCTTCTTTTAATCCAGTATTCATAACCTTTAGGTTATGCTAACGATCCTAGCAACCTATCGTTCAAGTAGTGTACTGTTTGAGGCCATTTCTCTTGTATACATTAAAACTGGGCACCACATGGCAGATATCTGTTTATTAAACGTGAGAGAGGTCACATACTTGTAGTTTTTGAAGCAACTTCCGCTAAACAACATCTCTGATAAAGCTCAAATAATTTATAATTCATGCTTTTCAAGATTCCCTGCCAGTAACAAATAATATGCATTGTACACAGATGGAGTTTATTACTGTTATCTCAGGCTTTGAGCTTAAAATAACTTGCTTTGGTACTGTACGTCAAATGCAGATAATTTAGTAGCATTTATACTGCAAGACACTAAATCTGTTTTTCTAGTTATTGTTACTGAATCAGGTTTCTTGAGAGTGAAGGAACAAGCAGTTACTAGACTTTTACTTTATAAGAAGTTTATCAATTTTATTTTGCAAACAAAATTTAAATCTGAAAGTTGTTGGGTATGAATTATACAACTATGCCAGTGACTATTTTCACTATACAAATTCTTTTCCTAAAGCTGATTTTTTTGTTGCATTTTTAATAGCCTGTTTTGCATGTTTGAGGCCATCTTTGTGAGACTTCTTAAAGCTTAAGCTTTATTAGGTCAAAATAGCTGTTGGGGTACTGCATTTCTTATTTCCTTCAACTTGTCACACAAGACAAAAAGAAAGAAAGGTGTGGAAAAGAGCTCATTAGCACAGCCAAACGTCTCTCCTGCCTATCTTGAGGGGTCATCTATAAAGAAAAAGTGATAGAGAGACTACACCATTACTCAAGAAATATGGTTTCAGACTCAGAACTGTGTGTAGAGAGACGCCCAGCTAAATAATGATGTGGTATTTCTCATTTCAACAACTAGTTTCTAGCAAATATTAATCGCGCCTTCTACTTATCACTTGACTAGCAGTCTAACTGATCCCCAACTTTCATCTTACAGGTGATGTGCCCATACAATGGCTTCACTCTGCATTCACAAACTATGTCCAGCCAGGCTAAATGGGTAAATTGACCATCCCATCAGGTGCTTGCTGGCAGGCATCACTCTCAGGCCTGGATCAAAGTGCGAGTCTCAGTATCCATAGACAGGTTGAACTGGGCCTTTAAATGAATTATCCAAGTCTTATATGTTTGACTACTGTTGCCCAATTTGACAAGGATATCCCAACAAACAGCAGAAAGCTATAAGTATCACAGGGAAAAGGAAACCATTTCCCCTACTGAATGCCAAATACTATAAAAAAGTAACAGCTTTGATGCTGTTTCACCCCAGAGCAACAGCTTATTCCTTTACATCAAAATTACACAACAACTTTAATCAGTAAGCTTAGATTATGTTTCATGCCACATGTTCTGAAGACGACAAACAAATGACTATTAACAAAATTGTTCATTTATAAGATCATTTGTCAAATTTTTGACCACACTACTGAGGAAGACTTTTCATTTAGGGGACCATTCTCTGCATTAGCATTTAGAAATAGAAAGAGCAAAATGAAGCCGACATTAAATATGCAGTATGTGCTATTTAGTTCCTTTATTCTAAAACCTACATAGAAAGTATCCTTCTTTTACCATAGAAACTGAGTCCCTGCATGTAATTCTGGCCATCTGATTGGATTCTAACTGCCTTAACATAAATGGCTGAGTTTAATCATAGTTTATATCCTTGAGACATGGGCACAGTGGAATTACTGTTTGTACAAGATACATTGTTTTGAGGAGCTTCTCTTTTCCCCACTGTTGCACATGATGACTTTGGATAAGATAGGGGTGATAATGGCCCCCAAATGGAGACGCTAGGGCCCTGCCTCCTTGCAACATCATTTTATTTTAATCTGTGCAAGAGGGTTGAGGATCTTTAGTGTCCTCTATCTGTTCTAATCACGCAACATTTTTCAAGGTGAAGCCATAAATATCTTTGTGCAGCAATCATATTAAAGAAAATAAAAAAAAAACTGCCATCATGGCAAAAGATCAGTTTTTTTCCTCTCAATTAATTGAATAACATACTAAAATAGGGATTTGAGACAACATTTTAATCAAACTTGTTTCCTTGTCATTGTAGGCACTCTCAACCACAGGGCACAAAATGAATTTCCTCATCTTTCAATGGACAGTTTTATTCAACATTCTTAAATGTTCTAAGAAATGGAGCTTAGAGACAAGTCTTTGACCTCTCCTTTCTCAACAAGCAAAAAAGTGCAGAAGTTTCTCTCCAGTGCCACATTCCTCCGATACCATGACAGAAACGGATGATAACTTTGGACTGCACGACTCATTTTGACATGGTCCAATTTCAAACTTCATAAACTTCTAAAGTTTCTATTAGGGCTAGAATGCTATTAGTTTTCACTTCTCCCCTTCAGATTAGATACACCTTCCAGAAGCTATACCTAAATGCCTTATCCTAGCTATAAGGTTATTCACTTTCAAGGTGTTAATTTTCCTTGGAAGACTAATTCATACACCTTCAGGGAAGAATCTTGGGAAAAACTTGACTATTCTTTTCTAGTTTCTTAACTATTTTATTTAAAACTGTAATATATGGCAAGGTAATACAACAACTCTAAACAAGTATGCAAAAAACACAAACTAAACTTAAACTATAAAAAAAAAAAAAAAGAAGTTATGTACTCACCGTAACGTTCCATCTGAGTAGTTATACTTCATTTTCTGCAAGCTGTGGGTATTCGGATTCATATCGGATCCGAGCCGGCAACATTTTATCAAGCATCTGCTCCAAGTTCCAAGCTCCTCCCCTTACCCATAATCCCTCACCTCTCCTACCTTCTCTCAGATCGAGTTTGCCACTAACCAAACTATTAGCAACTCAATAATGTTAACCTAGAACAGGTTCGGGGAAGGAGGGAGGGACGGTTGCAGAAAATGAGTATAACTACTCAGATGGAATGTTACGGTGAGGACATAACTTCTTTATCTGAAGTAGTTAACTTCATTTATCTGCAACCTGTGGGACAGAGTCCCCAGCTACCAAAACTCCTGGGAGGCCCTCATGGAAGGATATTCCTGAGCACCGCAGAGCCAAATAAATGATGCTCTCCCTCTAGAGATCAAATCCAACTTATAATGAGAGATGAATGTATGTGACCTTGCCCAGGTCGCTGCTGCACAGATATCATCCAGAGAAACCCTAGACCAAAAAACAGCAGAAGTTGCCATAGATCTGGTGGAATGGGCTTTAATAGGACCAGGTGGGGATAGGTCTTTATCCCTATAGACTTGCAGTATACATTGTGTAATCCACCTGGCTAAGGAGTCCTTGGAAATGGCCTTGCCCAAAAAGGGTCGAGAAAAGGACACGAATAATTGGTCAGACTTATGAAATTGCTTAGACCTGTGTACATAGAAACAAAGCTGTCTATGAACATCTAGCAAGTGCAGCTTATATTCACCCTTGTTCTGGAAATTTGGAAAGAACACAGTCAGATTAATCAACTGGTTAATGTTAGATTCAGAAGCCACTTTCGGTAAGAAAGAAGGGTTCGTGCGAAGTGAAACCCCGTCTTTATGAAAAATCAAGTAGGGGGGCACAGCAGACAAAGCATGAATCTCAGAAACCCTTTTAGCCAAAGTAATGTCCACTAAAAAGGCTGTCTTCCAGGACAGAAATTTTACATCTACTGACGCTGCTGGTTCAAAAGGGGGTGCCACCAATGCCTGCAGCACTAGAGTAAAGTCCCGAGGGGGAACGGAATTCTTAACCGGTGGACGCAAGAGAAAAGTACCTTTTAGAAAGGCCTTGCACAATCTCGATGAGGCCAGACCATTCAAATTTTCGCCAATATGAAAATTAAATATGGCTGCCAGTTGTACTTTCACTGTAGAAGAACTAGCCCCTTGTTGAAAAATATATGACAAAAACTCCAAGACTGCAGGAACCAGGGCAGTAAATGGATCTATGTTTCTCTGAGAAGCCCAAATAGAGAAGCATTTCCATTTGTTGCGGTAAACCTTCCTAGTGGAAGCTTTGAGGGATGCCACCAGAAAACTCTTTACCGAAGAAGATAAACCGGGAGTCCTAGCAATCAGGGGAACTGAAGCAACCAAGCCATCAGCTTGAGGCTGTCCAGGTCGGGCAGACTGATGCCCGAGGGATGGGATATGAGATCCGGGCAGGGATCTAGAATCCGTGGAGAAGTTAGAACATGAGACCAGAGGAAGGGGAACCAGACTTGACTCAGCCAGAATGGGGCAATGAGGATCACTTTGCACCCCAGTCAGTATGCTTTCTGAAGAAACTTTGGAATTAGAGGTAGCGGGGGATAGGCATACAGTAACCCGGGAGGACAAGCATGGACTAGAGCGTCTCTGGGGGAGTCCCCTGGGGAGGGGATTAGCTCAAAGAACTCGCTGCACTTCGCGTTGGATGGAGATGCGAAGAGATCACAGCAAGGGTGACCCCACGCTAGGAAAATCTCCTCCGCTATTGACTGTTTCAGAGACCACTCATATGGCATTAGAATAGCCCGACTCAATCTGTCCGCTAAAATGGTGGAGCGTCCTGGGATGTGCATTGCGATCAGAAACCGACTGGTGGAAATCGTCCACTCCCACACTCTCATGGCCTCACGGCAGAGAGAGTAAGATCTGCTCCCTCCTTGTTTGTTGATGTACCAGACAACGGACATGTTGTCTGACTGAACTGCAATCATCCCTGGGGGGAGAACAGTTTGAAAGGCTTGCAACGCTAAAAGCACTGCCCTCATCTCCAGAACATTGATATGCAATCTGGTCTCAGTTTGGGACCACGTGCCTTGGACTGCCCTTCCCAAAAAGTGCCCCCCCATCTGAGCTGGGAGGCGTCCGTGTTTACTGTGGCTTGGGCTGGAGATGTTAAGAATGGGTGACCTGCCAAGATTTCAGGCGATTGGAGCCATCAAAGAAGAGAAGTCCTGCAGGCTTTGCTGATCCGTATAGGGTAGACCATGGGGAGGTCTAACCAAGACCACTGAACTGCCAAGGTCCACTGAAGCACCTTCATGTGAAGGCGCGTACAAGGTAGAATTGAAATTGCTGCTGCCATGGAGCCTAGGGTGTGGAGAACGATGCTCCCCTTCAGTATCCTAGGGCCGAGGATCACTGACACATGGGCCCGTAGGTTCTGGATCCTGTCCTGAGTGAGAAAAACTTGTGATAGTAGAGTGTCCAACCGTGCCCCTATGAATTTCAAGGTCTGTGTCGGATTTAGGCGGGACAACGAGATGTTGATGGTGATCCCTAGATTGACTGCAAGATGCATGAATGAGTCTCTGGCCATGCAAAGTAGACGCTTGGTGATAGCAGCGAGGAGCCAATTGTCTAGGTAAGGAAACACCTGAATTCCCTGAAGCCTCAGGTGAGCCACTACTACTGCCATAACCTTGATAAACACCCTGGGGGCTGTGGTGTGACCAAAGGGTAGGGCTCTGAACTGGAAATGATTGGCTCCTAGCCGGAAGCGAAGAAATCTCCTGGAGCTTCTGCAAATCTTGATATGGTAGTAAGCATCCTGGAGGTCCATCGAGCACATCCAGTCGCATCCTCGGAGATAAGGTAGGATGGACTGTAAGGTGCCATCTGGAATTTCTGTTTGGCTACCGACAGGTTCAATATAGGTCTGAGGTCCCCCATCTTTTTTGGCACTAAAAAGAACCTGGAGTAAATGCCTAATCCGGACTGATCTGGGGGGACTGGTTCAATGGCTCGATTGTAAAGCAGCTTTGAAATCTCATGCACTGCAGCCTCCCTTTGAGTGGGTGGGACATCCGGGAGGCACTTTGATTGTATAGGTGGGGTGATGAACGGGATGGAGTATCCTCTGGATATTATTTGGAGCACCCAACGGTTCATCATGATGGACTCCCAAGTCATTAGGTGCAATGACAATCTTCCCCCGACTGTCTCCAGAGTAGGACAGTTGGGCAACCCCTCAGGGTTGCTGCACGGGTCTGTCTGAGAAGGTCTTCCTCGACCCAAAGTTCCTCGGACCCCCTCTGACTCTGGGGTGGCATCTGTTTTGTCCCCTTCTGCCTCTAGGGGATGAGTTATCCTGAGTGTCGTTGGAAAACTGAGTTTTTCTGAATCACATCTTCTTCTGCCCTCTCTGATTCCTAGAAAAGGATCTTTGAGGGTTAGAGTCTTCCCATCCTTCTTGCTCTGGACTAAGGTGTCACGAACTGTCTTCCCAAAAAGGGAGGAACCGTCAAAGGGAGCATTCATGAAAGACACCTTGAAAGGTTCCATGAATTGACAGAGTCTGAGCCAGGCATGCCGCCTCATAGCTACGCCAGTCCCAGCTGCCCTAGCCGCTCCTTCCATGGCATGGGAAAGAAGACGCATGGATGTGTTAGAAATGGATTTCAGAGTCAACATTTTTGCAGAGAACAGCCACTTGTCCTCTGGTGACAAGGACTCTGGGGGCAACACAGCAAATTCCATGACCAGGTCTTGCTGGAGTCGAATGACGTGTGCCAAATAATTCAGCGCTAATATGGAAAATGTTGCTGATGAAAAATCTCGCTTGCCAAAGCGGTCCACTGTCCTAGACTCTTTGTGCGGAGGGTGGATCAAAGAACTTTCCTGAGCCAGTTCTCTCTTGGTGGCAGCCGCCACCACCACAGCATCCACAGGGGATCCCTTGTACCAAGCCTGTTTGTGGGAGGAGAAAGGATCCTGTCTGGGCATTTGGGTATTGGCTCTATGGTGTCAAGCTCCTTCCATGCCCGCGTGGTGATAAGATCCACTAATGAATCTGCAGGAGGGGACACCCAGGATGTAAATGGGCCCCATGCCAAAGGTATCCAAGAATACTGATTCATCCATTGAGGGTTTTGGGGCTGACCAACCTCCCCTCTGGAGGAGGATTTCCATGATGTCTCCAAAGGAGTCATCCTCGGGAGTTGACCTGGGGGAACCCTCACCTTCATCCAAGTCAGTACCTTCTGTGAGGGACTCGGGGGAGTCCATGTGCCTCCTCTTACACAAATGCTTACGTGGGGCCTCCTCAGTGGGACACTCTGAAGATGGCTCATAAGTCATGGGGGGGGTTCCACAATGGGATCCACCTGGGGGTCCTCTGGAACAGACTGTCCCTGGGACAGGCTAATAGGAGTCGTGACCAAATCCAAGGCAGCCTGGGTGGAGTCCAAGGCAATGGGCTGGGGTCTCAATCCCTGGGAGAGAACCCTCTCCACCATGTCGAAGGCTGAAGGAAAGCGCACCTCCTTGGCAACCAACAAGGAAGAAGTTCTCCCCAGCTCCATCGTGAGGATCGGGGCCAAGGCCAAGGTAGCTAGGGTTCCGAAGGAACAGCTCGGATCCAACAAAGTCAAAGCCGAAGACATCTCCGTTCCCTCAGATCCGGCTCCCTGTTCTCAGCCATGAGAGTTGCTTGGATCCGAACAAGTCTGATCCAAGGAACACGAGGTAATGACCGGCATCGAGGTTGGAGGAACAATCGGCGCTAAACCCCCAGATTCGAGGATCCTCGGAACCATAAATTCTGAGACCAATGGTTGTATTGGGGAAGGAGAGATAGGATGGAAGAAGGGCATAGAGGTCCCCTCTCCGGCCGGAGAGGGGCCTGGCAAGACTCCCATTTGGATTTGGGTCTGAATGAATCTACTCATCATCCTGTCCACATCAAGCTCCAATAGACTCCAAGTCGACAGTGAGGAGGCGACCGACTCAGATCTGGCCCTATGTGATGACCTCAAAGAAGGCCTCCGATCCAAGGGCTCCGTCGGCTCTGGGGAGAACCTCAGGGAACCATAAATCCCGAGACCAATGGTTGTATTGGGGAAGGAGAGATAGGATGGAAGAAGGGCATAGAGGTCCCCTCTCCGGCCGGAGAGGGGCCTGGCAAGACTCCCATTTGGATTTGGGTCCGAATGAATCTACTCATCATCCTGTCCACATCAAGCTCCAATAGACTCAGAGTCAACAGCGAGGAGGCGACAAACTCAGATCTGGCCCTATGAGATGACCTCAAAGAAGGCCTCTGATCCAAGGGCTCCGTCGGCTCTGGGGAGAACCTCAGGGAATGGAGCCAAGGAGAAGTGGTCCTAACAACTTTCACAGGTGGACTGGGAAAAGGCTTCCACTCAGGAGATCGCTTGTGGTGCCTCTCTACCCTTTTCTCTCTCTCTCTTTTTTGTCCTTATCTGCAGCTTTTGTCCCTGCCTCAGCACGCTTAGAGGAAGGTTGAGTCCCAGCCTAAGAGGGGGTTTGGTCGGCTACAGGAGCCGATGTCGAGGCCGTCGTCTTTAAGGCAGAAACTGGTAGCAGGCCCTTGGCTACCAGTTTCGCCTTCCTTTCTTTAAAGGCTCTGGGACTGAACCCTGCACACACAGCACATGGCAAACTAAGATGGTAAATGCCAAGGCAAATAACACAGAGTGTGCCATCAGCCGGTGAAAGCTTGTGGCCACACTCTGTGCATTTCTTGAACATTGGTTTAGGCTGGTCAGCCATAATACACTCCACTGAGCCAAATGCTAAACTAGACACACGCACACTCTGGGGTTGGCTAGGCCTACTCTATTCAAGAAAGAAACACAAACTTTCTAAATACTTTATTAATTTATTTATTTATTTTTTTTTAACAAACCAACGACAAGACAAAGGGCCATCACAAACAACTACTCTTACACACTAACTAAAGAATCAAAAGTTCCACTTACACTAACCAACTTGGAGCTATAAAGACCATAATGCATACGTATGAAGCAGCAAATGAGATCTGGGGGAAGCTAGGAGAGGTGAGGGATTATGGGTAAGGGGAGGAGCTTGGAGCAGATGCTTGATAAAATGTTGCTGGCTCAGATCCGATATGGATCCGAATACCCACGGGTTGCAGATAAATTAAGCTAACTACTTCAGATCTAGTGATAAGTCAGGCACACTGATGTCCCACTCACCAGGCTGAACAAGGAGAAAATTACAGTGAGCTGCCTGTCGGGCACCAGGATCCACCACATAACACATGCACTCAAGTCACTCCACAACAAGTACAAATACGACTCTGTCATTGTCCATGTTGGCGTGAATGACTTGAGACGTACCTCCCTGGACTACATGAAAAGAGACATGGAAGAGCTCTCAGATCATGTGGCCCAGGCAGGTATGACCCTAGCCCTGAGTAGCATCCTGCCTTTGGCCAGAATGATACCACAGTATAAGGACAAAATGTTTTACTTCAACGATTGGCTAAGCTTCTGGTATCATTCAAAGGGGATCCAGTAACTGTCTGCCAGGGATGACACGATTGACAAACCATAATGCTTTGCCAGAGATGGTCTGCACCTGTCACTCCTGGGATTCAGGTTACTGGCTAAAGCCCTTGCCACCCCTATAGTGCCTTTTTTAGGCAAGATTCAAAGGACAAAACCACCACCATAACAGATACAAGCATGCAAAATCTGAAGATAATGCGACTCAATGCTAGAAGTCTAAACCTCAAAATGCACTCTCTCGAGGCACTCTTAAAAATGGAGAACATCGATATCTGTGCAGTAACTGAGACCTTGCTCAAGGCTCCAGAGAGCACCTCTGCAATACCAGACTACAACTCTTACCACATTTTTCGGCCACCAAACCAAGACCGAAACACTAAAGGTGGAGGAGTGTCCATGTTCACCAAGGATATTCACACCTCTAGGTTAGTTGCCCAACACAATGCATCTGAAATTCTCCAGGTGCAACTAACACTAGGTAAGACTGCAATCCAAATTGTAGCTTGCTACAGATACCCCACCATGCCCCAAGATTCTCACTACACCTTTCTAAACATACTGGAAAATATTAAGATACAAACAAGCACCCTAATACCTGGTGATTTCAACTACCCTGCCATTAACTGGGAAAACTACTCAGGTACCAACACCTTTTCCAAATGGTTCTTGGAATTCATAAATTCCAATGCCTTGGATCAACTAATCCATTGTCCCACAAGGGGCTCCAATATCCTAAACCTGGTCATTACCAACATGGGAGATAGATGCTCCAGACCAGTGGTCGCCCCCTCATTGGTCAGGTCTGAACATAAATAAATCACCCTTGACATCCACATCCCACCTCCAGTACGGAAACCTCTGTAAAAAACTTCTCCAAAGCCAACTTCATGCTACTCAAGTTTGAAGTGACAAACGTCATGAGACCCATGCAGACGGGAGCAGAAAGTTTGACTGCTGAATCCTACACTAAGGCACTGTATGAGTACATCCACTCATGCATGAATCATTCCATCCCAAATAGAACCAAGAAGCTCTCCTCCAAAGAATGGAAGCCAATCTGGTGGTCCCCTGCCATAAACAAACTATACAACAGAAGAAAGAAACTGTTGCAGAAAAGAGGAAAATCCCAGGATGCAAAAAACCCCCCTAGCACCCTCAGTAAGAAGCTGAGATCCCTCATAAAATCCTCCAAAGCTATTTACGAAAATAAAATTGCCAAAGATTCCAAAGACAACCACAAGGCATTCTATAGTTATGTCAGGAATCTGAATGGCAATGCTCAGAAATGCTCTGAGCTACAACAGAATGGCATTAAATATACTGAGCCCAAGGATATTGCCAATATCCTGGCAGATCGATTTAATGCCAACTTCACCCCCCTCTCACCCCCTAAAGGGCCCATCTCAATACCAAAAGATTGCCAAAGTCCAGTAACCACAGCCAAACAGGTAGAAGCCAAACTCTCCAAAGCTAAGAAAACAGCATCCATGGGACCAGATGACATCCCGGGCTGTGTACTACATGAACTACAAAATGAACTGGCACCTCACCTAAGTGTCATGTTTAATCATAGCCTCACCTCAGGCTTTGTGCCCACTGAGTGGCGCACAGCTACAGTTATCCTACTCCACAAGGGGGGATCCACCTTGGATCCCGGGAACTACTGGCCCATCAGTCTGACAAGCCTGATTTGCAAGGGCATGGAACGCATTATCATGGAACTTATAAACAAAGACATTGGCAACCTTCAAATACTGGACCCCACCCAGTTTGGGTTTGTGAAGGGCCGATCTTGTCTCCTGAACCTGATTGACTTCTTCAAATCAGTCTCCAGAGCTGTGGACAAGGGTAAGGCTGTCCACACAGCCTATATGGACCTCGCCAAGGCCTTTGACACCATCCCCCACTCTGGAATCATAGATAAACTTACTAAGCTGGGCATAAATCCCTACGTCACTCGATGGGTTGCCACCCAGACTGTAAAAGTAGCCAACTCCAAATCCATCTCCAGACAAGTGACAAGTGGAGTACCTCAGGGTTCAGTCCTGGTACCACTCTTGTTTGGCATCTACTTCTCTGAAGTACAGACCAACACTAAGGGACTCTGGCTAACAAAGTTCGCAGATGACTGCAAACTGGGAGCCATTATTGAATCCCCAAATGATGTGGATATTCTACAAAAGGGCTTTACAGAAACAGATGCTTGGTGCCACAGCCATGGGCTCAAGCTTAATGCCAAGAAATGTATAGTTATCCCCTTTGGGAAAAAATAAGTACCCATGAATTACTGCATAGGTGGCAGCACACTAAACACAGAACGTGTGATTAGAGACTTATGGACACAGGTAGACAGTGTTCTCACCTTCGATAACCACATCGCCACAACAGTCAGGAAATCCTTTTATGTGGCACACCTCATCACTAAAGGCTTTTCATCCAGAAAAAAGGAGGCCATTGTCCCATGGTACTCATCCCTCATTAGACCCATTATAGAGTACAACGCCCTGTTTGGTATATACCTCAGAAGACATCTGCAACAGCTGGAAAGGCTGCAGAAATACCTCACTAAAAGAATCACAGGCCTAAAGCAGATGCCCTATGCTGACTGTCTAAAAAAACTCCAGCCATACTCTGTGGCATATCGTCTACTCAGAGGCAATCTCTGCTTAACATACAAGGCCATGTCAAACCCTGAGCTGTTGGACATGCTCCACTTAAAGAAATCCCAATCCCTCAGAGTCACACGCTCCAGGGATCTAAACCTTGTCATCACAATGAACAAAACATGCTGGAAGGATAGGTTCCTGACCAGAGACTCCCCATATTCTGGAATAGACTGCCCATACATGTCAAGCAGAGCACCTCCTAGACCCTCTTCAAAAAGAACCTTGACGATTGGATGGGAGATAGGAAATTCACCCCGGGGAACACGTCAGTCGCCCTGTTAGACAGGGGTCCAAGGAAGTAAATACTGTGGGAAGAAATATCCAGGGAATTATTATGGCTAGGCTTATATAGGCCCTAGGGCTGATAGCCTAGTACCAGCCTATGAACCTATAAGATAACATCATATTTAGAAAGCCATTGAGACACATTTAGCATCACAGACATACGGGATTATGATCGGGTCTCAGATTGGGACTTACTTATGTGCTCGAGACATGGGTGCCAAGAAATTCACATTCAGAGTGAAGCATGAGGTGAACTTTGGCATGCATGTCAAGTACACATAATACGTAGTTAATGATTGGAGATCTGATCATAACTCTTTGTAGTGCATGGAGATTCATCTTCAAATTAGTCAAAACTAACGCTAAAAAATGCAATGTGTTCTGCTGGCTTTGAAAGCTGGTAAGCACTGGGGAAGTGGTTGACATCCTTGCATATACCCTGTCTAAAAGAAGCAGTTGTACCCTAAAGTGGTTTGTGTACTTTAACAGACAGCAGGCAGAAACAGGAGTTGAAACAAAGCTGTTTCATGCCCTGCTGCTGCTATTTACTGGTCAACATTGTCTTGTTTTAGTGCAGACCCAACCTTAACAATGCGTAGGGGGTACTTAAGCACCACTCTAAGTGTTGTTAAAGGTTGGGTCTCAAGTAAAGTTGCCACCTTTTTAAATGCCCAAAGTGGGACATGTTTTGTTAAAAGGGGCCATTTTGCATGTAAAATATACCTACAGCCAGTGCAGAGGACAGAAGTTCACTTTTTGTTTTTGCCAAAATAAAAGCTTATTCTTGTAGAATATGAGTTGCTTATGCTATTTCATATCACATGTAAGTGCTTCAGATATGAAATAACTGTTTTATGCAATATTTGAAGAAAACTTATGACATATTTTTGTATTAAATCTCAGGACATTTGACATGTCTTTTTTGCAGGATATGATTGCACAAATAGGGACAGATGGTAACCCTAGTCTTGCGCTGTGCTGCACTGATCCAGGATATAATTTGACCATTTTTTAAACATAATCATGGTGCTTCATGCACTACAGCATTATTTGGGAACTATTAACAGGAGCTAAAATCTAGACAACCTGTTGCAATAGTAGAATATTTAACATTATGTCTACAGTAAGTGAGAGATAGGCATATCAGTTGAATCTGTGGATTACTCAGGAGTAGAGGAATGAAGTTGCCAGGTGTTGATTAATTAAGTTCTTAGTTTGGCTTTGAAGGTTTGATTAATTAAGTTCTTAGTTTGGCTTTGAAAGTTTAGAGGATTTCTAGTTATCTGTTGACTGGTTGGTGTTCCAGAGTTTGGCAACACTGCTGGGATAATCGAGAATCACCATAAGAATTTTACGATTTTAGCATACAGACATATGAAGAGAGAGTGTACCACTGGGGATGTGAGCTTAAGCATTTCATCAGGAGATAATTTGGTGGGAAGTTTTTAGCTGGTGGAATTTAAGGTACTCTGGGAACTCCATTCAATGTAGTTTTTGACTTAATATGCAACTGTGAGATCTGTTGAGGGGATGTGCTAAATCAAGCTAAGTGCATAATATATATCTAAAAGGAGCACCACTTTCATTGGGAGCATAGACTTCTCCTAGTTTAGCTTTTGCAATACTAATGTTATCTCTACAACATATCCAGCTTCCAACTGCATATTTTTGGGAATCGTCTATGGTTATTTTAATATTTTGCTAAAACCAGAAGTTGTTACATTTCACAGGAACTGATAACGACTGCAACAAAATGTGTCACTCATTCACTAGTGCTTTAAATGAATGAAAACTAAAAAAATATTTATATGTCGTGTATATCGGTAAAATTATATACTAGACATAAATTAGCCCGTTGTTGATGTATGAGCATAAATCGTGGTGAAGCTAATCATAGAATCTAACCCCTACCTAGCTCTTTCATTTCCTGAGACACTACTCATACCATGTTCATGTAGGTTGCAGTCAGCACTTTATCCCTGTACACCACAGAGTCAGGCCTTAACGTTAAGTCAGGCCTTAACGTTAAGTCAGGCCTTAACGTTAAGTGCTTCTAATCCCTGGTCTAATTTTACTACAATATACAGGCAGGTTGAACAACATGTGCAAAAGAAGATAACAGACACACATTTTTAACTGAGTATGTTCCACGGTACTACAGAAAGCCACAAAAGTGTTGACATCTGGTAATTTCTCTGAAAAAAAAACTGTCTGCACTTTCAGAATAGTGATGTTTCTTCCAGGCCTCCATCTATATACAAATTAAGTGGTTTTCTGCATTAACGGTGTGCGAACTGTACATTTTATCATTTACATCAGCATTGCTTGTATTTACACTTCAGTCACTACTCTGTACTGTGTTAACAAAAGTAGCCCTGGTCACTTCTTGCAATTGATCTGTCCAAGGGCAACATGTCACTCATCTTAAAGTGAGTATTCCATTTTCCATGTTTAAGTCTTGCCAAGGGATGACTGTAATCTCTAACAATATGAATGAAAACATCCACATTAATTCCAAACTTTATTCATGCAGACATTTTATCATTTTTCTCAGATGAGCGTTCCTAACCTTATCATGCACTTCTGTGTTATCACAGTGCTTTTCATCATGTGTTTCTGTGCCAGACTTTGAAGGAATTTTGCATCTGAAATTGGTACAAGACCAGACTAATTACTCAGTAATAACTCAGTAATTTACTAAATAAATAGATACATACACGCATACTACCTTGAACCAGGTGCAATATGACAAAGCAGCAGGTGGGGCTAGTGACATACTGCAATCCAAAGGAGGCACTCCCTTGCAGGACGGATGGGGAGTTATAACTCCAAATCATTCCCAGAAGCCCTAGCTTATAGGTTCATAGATTAGTACTAGGCTATTTGCCCTTGTGGGCCATTTTAAGCCTAGCCAAGTACCCCATGTGAGAATCAAACCCTGCACCTTGTGTCTGCAAGGTAAACACCTTAACCATTCTGCCATCCTCCCACCATATATAGTTTGTCCACTTATGAAAGACATCTAAATACAGATGTGCACATGTCAATACAGATTATTTTTAATTATAAATTTATAAATGTACGGCATCTTTCAGACCAGAGTTTGAGTCCTATATTCTCCACTTTTATGTTGTAGGATTCTGAGCATTTCATTTAATAATCCCTAAACTCCTTTGTAATGAGGAACAACAAATGTTTAGCAGGTCATTCCTTGAAGCAAACCTTATATTAGAAAGGAATTAATGCACTACTGCTTCATGAAAGTAGGAGCGACAGATCCCTATATGTACTCCTTGGAACACAGAAGGAACAAAGAAAGGGATTCAAGTTACCTGAAACAGAAAACTGACTATTTAAGAGGAGGTTGCTTCAAACAAAAACAGAACAGTTAGACAAAACTGGTTTGCACTACAAGAAGACATTTTGAAAATTGAAAGGAAGCATTAATGAATAGCCAAAATAACTAACTGACAGAAAATCAGAGGGTTTTATGCAAGAAAGTCATACTCAAACAAAGAGAAAGAGAGGAAGGATCTACCCCAGGGATTACCTCAGTGTCACTGCTCAACAGAGGCACAGCAAAATAATGGGTATAGTTCCCCATACTAAAGGGGTGGCGTAAGCCACAAAACTATGGGCTAGGCTTGTAAATGCCCTCGGGCAGATAGCCTAGTATGAACCTATGAACCTATGAACCTATGAACCTAAGTCCATGTAGGGTCAAGTACTGACAGAGAAAGATGTTGATTTTGTCAAAACCATTTGAAATGAATTAGGCAAAAATTCCTCACCCTCCAGCGAAGTACAGTCACATTTCTAAATTATCCCGATAAAGCATTTTAATATATTACACTTGAGACTCCAAGAATTAAATCCTCACGTCCTAAGCTGGAGAACACTTACCTAATGAAACCATGATTTCATAGTTCTGTACCATCACTTCCCTGTACAGGTCCTTGTCTTGTTTTGTTAACAGCTTCCATTCCTCATCTGAGAAAGTGACAACAACATCCTCAAATGATTCTGATACCTGAAAAGAGAAGGCAGTGAGTTTCTGCTTTTCTTTCATTACTTGCAACACAATATTTTAAAATCTGTAGTTTTCTGCAAAAACAATTAACATTTTTTTGTTGTTGTTCTTTTTTCCTTTACTACGGAGGTGGGCTGGATTGCATGATCCCTCTCACTTGTTACAGAAACTGTTTATTCCACAGACTAAATATTCACCATCTGAAACACTCTCCATTCTAATTCTAGTAAGCAGCTTGGAACGTCAGCCATAAACAGCATTATTTATCTGTGAAGCCCCACCATCATCACGTTGCTTGTTTCTCCCACCTGCAATTTTACATTTACTCCCCTAACAGCCAAAAGAAGTTGTGATTTTCCATTTATCAGCTACAATACAAAAAAAAAAAAAAATGACTATATACAGTAGCCTACTTTACTTCTTAAAATAATTACCCTTACAATCAAGCAGAATTCTAATAGCACCTAAACGATCATGTTTATCCAGTCCTTCCCTTCTTATAGCACTTGTTTAAATAACTCCATCAATTATGAGAATCATCATTTTTTTATTCCAATATTTGGAATTGTTTAACCTTGTATTCAAATGAAAATTAACAGTAGTTGGAAAAACAATAAAACATTTTTTGAAAAAAAAATCATCAGTAGTATGGTTTCCATGTGTGCACCAACAATGATTCAAACCAGGTTTGATTTTTTTAATGGCACTACTGCTTGATCACGGAGTTGGAAGAGATATGCAAGTAAAGGGAAAGTGGAAGACAGTGGGAGATGATGTAGGGGGGATCTGCCCCACCACCAAAAATATATATATTTTTATAAGCTTTAGAAATTTTAACAGGTTTGTTTATCACGTTACATCTTCAAGTAGCTAAGTAACAACAAACTGTAGATGAAATATTAAAATGTCTGTCATAATGCCAACACTAACCAGACTATGCTTTATTGCATTATCTCTCTCATTTCAATGCTATTTCTCACACAAACATTGAAATTAAAAATATGTTCCCCTCAGAAATATCACTCTGTTTGCCAGATTCTAAAGCCCACATACATCTGTTGATCCAAAAAAAAAAAAAAATTTAGGATATATCCTTATATACAGGTTCACAGGTTCATAGGAGGTTACTAGGCTATGGACCCAACAGACGTTTTAAGCCTAGCCTATTACACCCATTAAATTTCATTTCGAGAGAAAAATCTAGTCAAGGCCTAAGATTATTATTAGTAATGACTGTCCATGTTCAAGAGGGATGTGGGAGCTAATCCTGGTAAGAATTTGTGGTTTCCCATCAATTCATCCAGGCTCCTTTTGAACAGAGTCATATAGGTGCTCTGCTTAACATGAATTGGTAGCCTATTCCAGAGAATTGGCAATCTCTGTAAGATGAAATTGTCACTCCAGCATGTCCTATTTAAATCACAGGCCAGATTTAGGTCACTGGAGCAAGTAATTCTAGTCCCATTTGACTTATGGATGTGCAGCAACTTCATCAGGTTGGAGTCAAAGATTGCTCTGAAAGCCAGGCGCAAGTCTCCCCTAAGCAGCCTATATACTACTGAGAACAGTGACAAAGGCTTCAGTCTGTCTGTGAAAGGCATGTGCTGAAGACCCTGGATCTTTTTAGTTAAAAATCTCTGGGGTCTCTCCAGTTGCTGCAAGTGCTTGGTATTGTACATACTCCATTTTTGGCCTGATAAGGGATGAGTACAGGGGGTTATAACCTCTTTTGCTCTTGAGGCGATGCCTTTGCTAATCAAATGTATGACTTAGAATGCCTTTCTTACTACAGTGGACACATGATGGTAAAAGTTTAGGTCATAGTCTACTTGTGTGCCCAAATCCTTCACTACAGCGTTCATACTTAAGATATTGTTGTTTACTTGAAAGATAGTAGGGAAATTGCTTTTACTGAAGGGGATGATGATGCATTTCTTTGCATTTAGTTTGAGTCCATGGCTTTGGCACCAATTGGTGGTCTGTGTAAGCCCCTCTTGAAGTACACTGACATCATTTGGGGAGTCAACGATCATGCCAAGTTTGTAATCATCAGCAAACTTGTTCAGCCTCAGTCCCTTTGTTTTGGCCTGAACTTCTGAGAAGTAAATACCAAACAAAAGGGGACCCAGTACTGACCCTTGTGGATCCCCACTGGTGAGAGGTCTGCTGGTTGAGGTGTTACATTTAAGCAGTCATTTATCCAGTTTTTTCAGCTGAAACTGTAATTACAGTAAAGACAAAGACAGCACTGTGCTATCCTGAAATCAAATAATTTGAAAGTGGTTTTATCAAAGCTGGAAGATAAAAAAATCGAGAACCAATAAAAACATTTATTCTTGAAGAATCCCAACTTAAAATGTTTAAATTAAGACACTGTGGCAAAAGAAGGGTTACGTTCTAAGGAACTACTGAGACCCTAGTTAATTCCAACATTTCTTAAGGAACTACAGACTCAGAGCTGTTATTCTAAATTAGAACAGATAGCACAGATCACATTCCTCAAGAAAGGAAATTAGAAGTCTAAACCTTAAAATGCACTACCTCGGGTCACTCCTAAAAATGGAGAACATTGATATCTGTGCAGTAACTGAGACCAGGTTCAAGGCTACAGAGAGCACCCCTGCAATATCAGGCTATAACTCTTACCACACTATTCGGCAACCAACCCAAGACCGAAACACTAAAGGTGGAGGAGTGCCCATATTCACCAAGGATATTCATACCTCCAGGCTAGTTGCCCAACACAATGCATCTGAAATTCTCCAGGTGCAACTAACACTAGGTAAGACGGCAGTCCAAACTGTAGCTTGCTACAGATCCCCCACCATGCCCCAAGATTCTTACTACACCTTTCTAAACCTTTCTAAACATACTGGAAAATATTAAGATGCAACCAAATACCCTAATACTAGGTGATTTCAACTACCCTGCCATTAACTGGGAAAACTACTTTGGTACAAACACCTTTTCCCAACGGTTCTTGGAAATCATAAATTCCAACACCCTGGATTAACTAATCCATTGTCCCACCAGGGGCTCCAATATCCTAGACCTGGTCATTACCAACATGAGAGATAGATGCTCAACACCAGTGGTCACCCCCACATTGGTCAGGTCTGACCATAAGCAAATCATCCTTAACATCCACATCCCCCCCCCCCCCCCCGTAAGGAAACCTCTGTAAAAAAATTCTCCAAAGCCAACTTCATGCTACTCAAGTCAGAAGTGACAAACTTCATGACACTCATGCAGATGGGAGCTGAAAGTTGGACTGCTGAATCCTACACTAAGGCACTATACAAATACATCCACTAGTGCATGAATCGTGCCATCCCAAACAGAACCAAAACGCTCTCCTCCAAAAAAAGGAAGCAAATCTGGTGGTCCCTGGCCATAAACAAACTATGCAACAGAAGGAAGAAACTGTTGCAGAAAAGAGGAAAATCCCAGGATGCAAAAAACTCCCTTACCAGCCTCAGTAAGAAGCTGAGATCCTTAATAAAATCCTCCAAAGCTATTTATGAAAATAAAATTGCCAACGATTCCAAAGACAACCACAAGGCATTCTATAGTTATGTCAAGAATCTAAATGGCAATACTCAGATCTGCTCTGAGCTACAACAGAATGGCATTAAATATACTGATCCCAAGGATATTGCCAATATCCTGGCAGATCGATTTAGTGCCAACTTCACCCCCTCTCACCCCCTAAAGAGCCCATCTCAATACCAAATGATTGCCAAATTCCGGTAATCACAACCACAAAGGTAGGAAACCGCACTCTCCAAAGCTAAGAATACAGCATCCATGGGACCAGATGACATCCCGGGCTGTGTACTACATGAACTGCAAAATGAACTGGCACCTCACCTAAGTGTCATGTTTAATCATAGCCTCTCCTCAGGCTTCATGCCCACTGAGTGGTGCACAGCTACAGTTATCCCACTCCACAAGGGGGGATCCACCTTGGATCCCGGGAACTACCATCCTATCAGTCTGATGAGCCTGATCTGCAAGGGCATGGAACGCATTATCATGGAACTTATAAACAAAGACATTGGCGACCTTGAAGCACTGGACCCCACCCAGTTTGGATTTGTGAAGGGCCGATCTTGTCTCCTGAACCTGATTGACTTCTTCAAATCAGTCTCCAGGGCTGTGGACGAGAGTAAGGCAGTCCACACAGCCTAACTGGACTTCGTCAAGGCCTTCGACACCATCCCCCACTCTGGGAATCACAGATAAACTTACTAAGCTGGGCATAAATCCCTATGTCACTCGATGGGTTGCCAACTGGCTAAATGACAGAACCCAGACTGTAAAAGTAGCCAACTCCAAATCCAGCTCCAGACAAGTGGAGTACCTCAGGGTTCAGGTCTGGGACCGCTCTTGTTTGGCATCTACTTCTCTGAAATACAGGCCAACACTAAAGGACTCTGGCTAACAAAGTTCACAGATGACTGCAAACTGGGAGCCATTACTGAATCCCCATATGATGTGGATATTCTACAAAAGGGCCTTACACAAACAGATGCTTGGTGCCAGAGCTATGGGCTCAAGCTTAATGCCAAGAAATGTATAGTTATCCCCTTTGGGAAAAACCATGCACCCATGAATTACCACATAGGTGGCAGTACACTAAACACCAAAAGTGTGATGAGAGACTTAGGGACACAGGTGGACAGTGGTCTCACCACTTTCGATAACCACATCGCCACAACAGTCAAGAAATCCTTCTATGTGGCACACCTCATCACTAAGGGCTTTTCATCCAGAAAAAAGGAGGTCATTGTCCCACTGTACCCATCCCTCATTAGACCCATTATAGAGTACAATGCCCCATTTGCTATGTACCTCACAAGACATCTGCAACAGCTGGAAAGGCTGCAGAAATACCTCACTAAAAGAATCACAGGCCTAAAGCAGATGCCCTATGCTGACCATCTAAAAAAAACTCCAGCTATACTCTGTAGCATATTGTCTATTCAGAGGCAATCTCTGCTTAACATACAAGGCCATGTCAAACCCTGAGCTATTGGACATGCTCCACTTAATGAAATCCCAATCTCTCAGAGCCACACACTCCAGGGATCTAAACCTGGTCATCACAATGAACAAAACATGCTGGAAGGATAGGTTCCTGACCCAGAGACTCCCCATACTCTGGAACAGACTGCCCATACATGTCAAGCAGAGCGCCTCCTTGGCCCTCTTCAAAAGGAACCTTGACGATTGGATGGGATACAGGAAATTCACCCCAGGATTCACGTCAGTCACTCTTTTAGACAGGGGTCCATGTTAGTAAATATTGTGGGAAGAAATATCAAGGGAATTGTTATGGCTAGGCTTGTATAGGCCCTAGGGCTGATAGCCTAGTAGCAACCTATGAACCTATGACGGTTGTGATCCTTGGCTATTTCACATTTTTCATGTTTAGCCATGTTATGTTTGAGCCATATCCTAATTTTATCATCAAGCTTCGGTGAGAGATGCTTTGTCTAACTGATGTTCAGAAATAATTAAATAATTACTAGACAGATACTCTTCTGCAATAAAATTTGTAGAATTTCTAATTTTTTCGATTACCCTTTGGAACTTATGTAGCAGTCAGAGGCAAATTCATTTATGCATACAATCTGTGGCATATTCATACAGACTGAATCAACAAAAGAGAAAGAGTACTTTAGAATTAAAACTACTGTATTACTATTAATTATATTGTATTATTATTGTATTATTGTTTGACAAAGGCTATTTATATGTCATTCTGTAAACCACTACATCTTCTCAACTGCCGTCTTATTATTTTTATGCTTCATAAGAAAAGTTAGGAAACAAAAAAGAATACTTACTGTTAGTAAGCCCACCGTTTTTTGTTGCACGAGCTCCAGGTTACTTACAAATAATGTATCTTGAATGGCCAAAACCTCATTTTTTATACACTCAGAACTCTCTTCCGTGTCTTTTAGAGTCGGTGATTCTTTATTCTTGATCTCCAAGTCACCATTAGACACTTCCACGTGGGAGTTAATAATATCACGTTTAATGTACTCAAGATTTTCTTCCATTGCTGTCAGCATATTCGCTTCTTCATTCCTCAGCTGTTCAATTAATTTTTGCTCCTTATCTTGTAGAAAATGGTGCAGTTTTGCAAACTCTTGTTTAATGTACTGTTCCAAACTAAAAGCATCTTCCTGTGAAATTATGAATATAGAAAAGACAAATGCTGAATCGCTGTACATTACTGCACTAGTTCTATCCATGCATTTTTCTGTACATAAAATGAATAGAGGTCATCTCAATGATAGAGATGCAAGACAGGACTTGAATTAATTCACTGTAGTTTAAAGAGTGGGATGGACAATCATCTAGGATGCTGTCCACTCTAAAGGAGAAAGAAGGGAAAAAAACATATTAGCATAAAGATGGCCCCTGACATGCAACAGGAGTTATTGCAGTGCAATACCTGCACATTTATGTAAGTGTAGCTGTAAAAGGAGGGGGAATGTGAGAAAGAGAGGCAGTATTTGCCTGACTGACTGATGTGTCTAACTTCCAAAACAATTTCTGATCTGGTGCCAGGATGGTTGCTGAAGAGAAAATGGTCCTGTGCGAAGTTTATGGAAGGCAACTAGGGTTGCCAGATGTCCGGTTTTTGACCGGACTGTCCGTTTTTTTGAAAAGTTGTCCGGTTAGAAATTTCATTTAAAACCGGACTTTTTTAAAATTTATGGTGACTGACGCTGATGTCATCACAAATGACATCAGGTCCCTCAGGGCTACCAGCCTGTCGGAATTGAGCTCAAGGAGCTCACTGGAAGCAGAAGCCAGCATTTAAAGGCAGCATTTTCAGAATGCAACTATGCAAGCGAGCAACAAGAGTTCAACTTTGATCGTAGTGGCAGTAAACAAGGTGTTTTATCTCTGGTTATAGCGTTGGGGTGAGTTCCATGATTCGTGAAGCATATTGTTAACCCTGTGCAACAGAGTTGTGTACCTGTTCCATATGTATGTATATTAAAGGAGGGGGGGCAGGTGTAGCCAGGGCAAGGCTCCTGAAAAGACTTAACTTGAGACTGTACTTGACTACCTAAAAGCAAAAACAACTGGATGCCTGAACTGCATAGTGATTCTGTGGTCAGAATAAAGCTTTCCAGATGTGACCTCAGTGACAGTAACTGCCTTGTTTATCATCTAGACTTTGATAGATTGTCTAAATGCAGTGCTCATTCCCTTACCATGAGGCTGAGATGCAGGCTTTTTTCCTTGTTTACTTTGCTTAGAAGTAAGCAAGGGCATCCTGCCTCATAAGCTTTTCCTGGTATGCATTTGATGAACAAACTTGATTATTATAATTAATGTTAAGACTATGTCCATTTGTCATTGTATTGTTCTGACACTGTACAAAGAAAGATGCTGTTTTGATGCATGCTGCAAAGTTTGTAGTTTGGAAGCAGATTTCAACACCTGCAGTCAGTCATGTGTGTTGTGGCTTTTTTAAATGCAGTCATGTGATAATGTGTGGCTTTTTTATAAGCACTGTCTCACTTTACGAGTTTCTTCTCTGCTTTCTGAATTATCTGTTCTCCTTAAGACAGAAAAGCTCTGAATGATTCATGCAAGGGATATGATAAAAATGTAATCAATTCCTTGTATGTGTGTTCCATTACATTGGTCAAGAATGTCCCAAGTAGGTCACTCCACCAAGGATACTATTATGATGGCTGAGCACCACTCTGTCTGGTGTGCTGCTGCAATAGAGGTCCATTTCAATGGCATCATCTGGCTTTGAAGTTCAAATGATTGTGACCAAGAAGTGCTGGATGTAAGTTTTGGAATACATTTTTGTATTTCTAAGTTCTTGCTCTTAGCTCTGTGTAATGGGTCACATTTCACTGCTGGCTTTTTCCTTAGGTTTTAGACTTGCAATGCTTGCCTGATCTTTTGCTTGAGATGTCTCAAGGAAGCGGAGTAAGAACCTGTGATTTTTTGGGCAATCTTATTAAATATTGTCTGCACAATCCATATGTTAGATTGTAGTCATACCTCTCAACCTCTTAGAACAAGAAATCTGGACAAAGCCATACATAAAAGGGGATAAAGGCCACAATATAAGGACATTTTTTAAGTATTTCTTTTACAAACTTTACTTAGAAAGTTGATATAGTAACAGAAAGTTGATATAGTAACAGGTTTTGAATTAGCATTATTTTTCTGAAGAGTATAAAGCCTGAAACTCAAATGTATGTCATTATTTTTTAACTGAAATCTTTAATGATATGCCACAAATTTGCCAGAAAACCACAGTTTTATGAAAAAAAAAATTGAGGTAAAAATCTAGACATTCTGTGAATCTGTACAGTTGAGAGGTATGAGTAGTACCGTAGGCTATAGGCTCTGTTTGTCTTTCCTTGGCCTACGGTTTGTCTTTCCTTGGATTTTTCTCCTTTTGCATCAACAGACATAGCTCTGTAGCCTTTTCAGCTTTGCATGTGCTGTTTAAACATTCTGTATATCTCATGAGGATAATTCAGTCTTCATTAACCTTTTAAGCACTTGATCTGCATTCTTTTGTCCAGTTTAGTTTTCCGCCTCCCCTTTCCAACGGCACTTTGTCCCTGTCTTCCATTCTCCATTTGTTGCGCTTACTTACAGTTTGTGACGAAAATCCTTCATTGTTCGTTCTTCTAAAATATTGGTATGAGCTTTGTGTACTTTGTACACTCCCTTTTCTGTGATTGATGGTTCACTCCAGTAGCAAAATAGCCACAGCAAGGTTTCACAAAAAGCATATGAGAGTTAAGGTAAGACTCAGTGGTATTTCAAAGGAGAGCAATGGGGACTGTAATAATATAACAGAGATGACTTCTAGTTGTTGTCGCCTATGATAGGGAGGGTAATGCCCAGAAGTTGCTCAATTCAAGTTTTGCTTCAGTGGAATGATGGTGTGTATGCAGAAAGCTTGGTAGTGTTCCAGGAAGTTGTTACCTTCCCTTGTTCCTATTGAGTATTGTGGCTAAGGTTATCGCTCCTGTGTGGCTAATTTATATAATTGTATATACTTTGGGATTGGCAAGAAGTAAACATCTGGGATTTGGTTCATTTCTTAAGTGTGTGTGTGTGACAGGAATGGTGTCCGCTTTAGAGTAAGCAATCCAAAGCGACACTAATAAAAAACATAGAATGGCAATGAATCAGTGTCACACACACTTCCCATTAAAAATGAAGCACAAAACCTGTCAGAATTTGATTCAAAATGGTACAAATGATAAATACTACTGAAAGATGTTCGAAGAATGGGTGAGGTAAAATTCAATATACAATATTACACTTCATTTTTCAAAAGCTGCAAGACCAATTGTGTCATTATGTATTGTTTTATACTAAACATGTATTTTCAGACCATGCTATACATTTTCAGGACTGTTATTGATGTAAGATATGATTGCTGTTAATACTGTCATTTCTTAGAACATTTTAAAATGTTATCATCCCAAACTTGGGAAAACAATGTGCAATGCTGTTTAGATGAATGTGAGATTTAAAGGCAGAGTAGTTTTAATGCTAAGTCTGTTTTTACTGTGAGACTGTATTGCTTTGTTTGGCATATGTGTATCAGTAGTTTCTGCTATAAAATTTGAAATAAATATTTTAAATTAAATCCAAATATCTGTAATAACTGTAGAATAAAGCACAAGACAGTATGCAGAGTGAGAGTTTCTAACTGTGTTTATGGCAACTGGGGAGAAATCGGCTGAAAGCAGGCATCCAGAATAGAAAAAGAGGGCGTTCCCATGTCGTGATGAGGTCACAAAATGGGTGGGGCATGGGTGGGAGAGGGTTGGGAATGGGCGGGGTTATGGGTGATGCAAGGGGCGTGACCTTAGTCCGGTTTTAGCCACAAAGAAAGCTGGCAACCCTAAAGGCAACAGAAAACTCCACATGTAAGACACAAAATAGAACTAGCCCTACTGAGAAAATCTGTAAAAAATCTGTAACTCTATTAGGAGAGAGGAGTTAAGACAAACAATAGTTCCTGGGCCATGACCTAGGTCAAAGTAACAAAGGAAGGCCATATCAGCAAGATAAAAGGCCATTGTAGTACACAATATATTTTAAAAAGAAGGACTACATGGCAGTGTGCTAGGCCCCAGACACTCATCCCTACAATGTCAACACTTGCTTGAGCTATTCTGAATCATCTGTTGCAATTAAAATCACCCCATCATGTAATGAATACTAATGCAACAGTTAACTGAAAGTTCTGCTCTAGGCCAGTATTAGCTCTGTACTGAAAAATGATAGAAGTCATGTGATGTAGACTGTCCCACATCGGTTTTGATGTTTAGGAACCCATACAGGATGGTTTATGCTGATTACAAAGTTAGGGAGGAGATCTTTATACAAATATGGTTCAAGCTAGTATATGTGGTTAAGAAACACACTTGTGATACACAATCAGTTAAGCAGATGCATGGTGATAGAGGCCACAACTCTCACACAGGACGGTGCAGGTGATCCTAAGGGTCTGAGGTCTACATACACCTGATACAGAATAACTTGTGTAGACCTATGTGGATAGAGTATAGTTCCAAAATATAGAATGGCTCATGTAAATCTACGATGCTGAAGAAAAGGTCTTTGACAGCAAACTGCTCAGCTGGGTGTCTGTGTTTAAAGAGCAGATCAGAGATGCACAATGATTTATGTGTTTGTGAGGTTAAGCAGCAAACAGAAAAAAACTGCAAGTGTCTCAGTCTGGAGTGTTGCATACATAATACAAAATGGTTCCTATAGGTGAATGATGCTATGTGTACATCTATAATATAAATTGGCTTATGTAATTCTACAGGACAGGGAACACGTCTCAAATGGAGGGCAGCCTGTGAGAAGGTCTATGGATGGTGAACATATCCACATTGCAGAATTTTTAGTGTATGCAAATGTGCTTGGAAAACAGACACAGGTAATATTTTTAATGCAGCAATCCCTCCGAACATTTTAAAAATATATTTGCCTTCTTAAACAACTGCACTTCAGTTTTAGCTGTCATGCATTCAGCAACATAAAATACACACTGTGTACTGCAAATGCACAATCATGTGAACGGGTGTGTACATAAACAATGCATCTTAAGGAATACCCACAGGCTTACACAGCACAGAGAAATAAAATTGAAATTGAGAGATTGCATAATGATGTTTTTTTAAAAAAAAGACATATCTTTTTAAAATAAAACCACTGTATAGCAATAGACTATGGCAGAATTGTGGCTTAAATATGAACTGATATTATGTTATAAAATGTCTTGTACAAATCTGATTCACACAGATTGCAAGTCAAAAAGAACTTTTAAGCACAGTCTCTAACATGCTGCCAGAGTTAATAACAGTATCCTGTTCTGATTTATCAAGACAGCCCAGATATATTAAGAAAATACTGGGGTACAGGCAATGAGTTTAATAACTGATAACCAGTAAAACGTGCATGTTACATTTAGCTTTAAAATAAGAGAAAGAAGATGCCTCATACTCTACAATCTAGTTCCCTAGAAATAAATATTCCATCTTACTTACCTGTGTGTCTATGACTTCCTTGTCCTGCTTGATTTTCAAACATTTAAGATGTTTCACTTTGGATTTTAAAGACGTTAAAGCTGTTTTCAGCTTGTCCTGTGGATAGAAATAAAAACATGGGTGGACCACATAAACAACCAGAAACTGGGCTGGAGAAGTATTATGACCACTTTATACAAGGAGATTACAAAATACTATGTTGACGACTGCACTTACCATCGCTGCTTGGAAAGAAGAAAATGAGAGACAAGACAGACAGACATACTGCTTTGTACTTTAAGACAAACCACTGCAGGGACAGACAGACAGCCACCATTTTATACTTTAAACACCCATCTGCGGACAGACAAATGTAAAAGACTCAATAGTGTAGGGACAGACATGCAAACACTACTGTTTATTTTAAAACTAATAATACAGTGGCACAGACATCAAACGGTTATGCAATTCATGAACCGTAAGTACAGAATGAAATTGTTCTATAATGTAATATTTAAAGGACAGTGGGGAAATAAAGCCTGAGAAAGGGAATAGCCTACATCATGCAACTAAAAGAAAAAGAAGTCAAACTCCAAGAAACAAAACTGCAAACATAATTCCCTTTCGGAGTGCAATCATATTAAGAACACAAATTTAGGCATGCTTAAGAACTCCTTACAAAACACACAATCTGTTTTAACTACCTAATAGGTTAAACAACAAGTACTAAAATCCCCACCATCCTAGGTCTCCCAGCATCCCTTAGGAGTGCTTGTTTATTTGACCTTCACATTCCAACTTTCATTTTTTGTACTACTACCTACCACAGGAATTTTTTTTTTCAACAGACAATTCCTTTTGAGGGATACATCCATGTTTTATGTTATACAGAGACTTCCCGAACCTCCCCCCCCAAAAGAAATCAAAAGGTATCTCCTTGAAGTAAATATTTTATCCTAAAATTAATCATTTTGTGAACTTTCTTAATTCTGATGATATATTACTAGTCTTTTTCATTTTCTACCATTGTATCCTCTCCAACTTTTGATCATAAGGTAAAGCAGAAGGCGCCAGAAAAATGTGGTTCTGAAAAAAATACATACATACATATATACATACAGTGTCATCCACAAACCACACTGCACAAATAACTGCTTAAAAAGACTTAGCAACAGTCATGAAAAGAGACACAGTTTATGATGAAACAGACAGATGGGTTACTGACTAAAGTGAACCCATGAAGACATTTTAAACAAGGACATTTGTCTTAGGAGGTATTTGTATGTGGAACAGACTCTGTCGTTTCAGCTGAAAAGAAAGAACATTCATTAAAAATGACAATGCAATATAACAGGAAGGTTAAATCATAATATCTGTGTAGTTATTGGAAGACAAAAAAAGCTGAGAACTACAGTTGGCATCTTAAAATCCTAGAAAGTATATGAGGCCATAGCTCTCAACCTTCTATCTCCAAAATGAGGAACACTGGCTCTCATAATGTGGAACAAATGGGCAAATTGTGGAACACATACTAATGGCTTCTAACAACTTCACCTAGGAAGGCCATAGGATGGGTAAAATATGCTAGTTTTACTTATAAAGAAGATATTTTAATGCATTAGTATGATTCATTTTTATTTACCATGGATTTCACTTAAAAAATTCCTAACACTGAATGTGTGACAGAGTCTTTCAGTGTGGAACACTGAGGAACTTTGAGGAACATGAACTTTTTAAGACCCCAAATGAGGTACGTTCCTCGTAATGAGGTACACTTGCGAGGTATGTATGAGGCATTTCAACAAAAACAACTTTGATAATAAGATCATGGATGACATTTGTTTATCTTAAAAAAAAACACAAATGTAAAATATCAAGCTCATTGCCTTTGGTATTAGAAAAATTAGACAGCTGTGGATTCCGTGCCCACATCAGGTGTTTGGATTCATGTTCAAATAATGGGACTCCATGAAATGATAACCACGGTTCCATCTGCCTGAGCAAGTCACTTATTTATTTATTATTATTATTTTATTTTGTTTACCACGATAAATCACTAATCACTTCTGGCTATTTGCAGGTTCAGTCCAGGTTACATGCACAGTGAAAATTGTAAAGTAACATTAAAGGTATAACAGAATTACACAGCACAGTGACAAAATATAACACAGACATAAAAAATACACATATTTACAAGAAGGTTAAAAAGAAGTAGTATCAGGTGTATACAATACATAATGCAGGCATTACAGGTCAGGTAAATGTGATCCGGCCAAAAGAATGGACATAGTATATACAAGTATGTAACGGAATTTTAGCAGTGAAGAGTGTATACATTGTAAAATATAAGAGCTGAAACAGAAGACCTAATAACAGGAGAATTGAATACTAGATATATAGTAAGGAATGGATAGGGTTAATGGGTAAGCAGTGGGTATGACTTTATAACTTGGAGAGGTTAGAAGATTAAGCAGCCAAGGTTTTCGGAGATGAATGTAATAGTGCAACCGTAGGAGTTAGGTGACATGGTCTGTGTTCTGACGTGCACCTATATTGGTCAGTTAGATATTGCTTGAACTGACATCTGAACTGCTTGTAGTCCCAGATTTCTTGGATCAGCTGACAAAGACTGCCGCAGTTTAGCAGCAGTAACAGAGAAGCTCTGATCTGTGGAAAGAAGTTGGGTGTATGGAGTCAAGAGAGTAGGGTCATTAGTAGAGGGACTTCTTAGGTTGTAGTGTGGGATGGACGCAGCTAGTCTCACAGTTAGGGGGATGGAGTGTCTTGGCAAAAACGAGAAGAGAGCCAAGAAACAGACTGGCTCTGTCTTGAATGGGAAGATAATTCAACTACTCCAAGGAGTTGTAGTGATGTTCATACCATGAGGAGTTGGTGATGAAATGACAGAATTTTTTAGAAAGAGATTGTAAGGTGATAGTGTATCTTTATAATGCAATGGCAAATAGGGGTCAGACATATTCAGACTGTGCAAGCAGGACACCTTAGTCTAAGTCTTCTGTAGCAGGTTTTGAGAGGAAATAAGATATCTTCTGGGAGATAGATGACTTTGGCTCTGACTTTTTCAATATGGCCCTGGAAGCTGAGGGACTAGTCAAGGTATCTAAAGGATATAGTGGATTTGATTAGGTCTTTTAAGATGGAGAGACCTAGTACCTTTACTGAGGTCTTTTCTTCATGTCAAACAGCATGGACATTTTTTTATGGTTGAGAAGTAATTTTTCAGAACAAAGCCAATTGTTTAGTTGTAGAAGGTCAGCTTGATGTTGATTTTGGATGATTATGTAAGAAGGATTGGATCTATAGATAACCAGGTCATCAGAATAAAGTAGAAGTTGTAGACAAGGTTGATCTAGAGGTAGTTTATTTGTAAAAATGGAGAATGGCTTTGGTACAAGAATTGATCCCTGGGTAACTTCTGATAAGGCTGTCCCAATTTTAACAGTGAAAGTCTGGTTGGTCAGGAAATCTATGAACCATTAGGTAGATTCAGAGCTTACACCAATATCTCGTAAGTGGGATATTAGTATGGATTGGTCAACCAGGTCAAAGGCCTGGGTAAGGACAAGGAATACTGCCCATTGAGGTTACCTTTATCCATGTTAGTGAGGATGTTATCTGTTAGTGTCCAGACAGCAGTTGTGGTACTACTGCCTGTTCAAAAGCCATGCTGCTTCCAAGAAAAAATAAGAGGGATCTGTCAAAGTCAATTGTGAGTTGGTTGGAAATGACTTTTTACAAAATATTTTACCAAGTGGATGGAAATGGGAGTCTGAGAAGGGTTTATGATCTTTAGGTACCTGTCTGACAAAGGCAAATTTCCAGATAGAAGATGTGATATTGGTTGTGAGGCTAAGGCTGCAGATGTGTTTTACTGTGATGACTTTGAAATCTATACAGTGGTAGAGAAACCAAGGGCAGAGATTATTAGGACCAGAAGGAGAGTCTAGAGGAATCTCTTTTAGTAGAGGCATAATTTGTTTTCTTGCGCTTTTGGAGAATCATAAGGGTGGGAGGCATTCTGGGGGATTTGGAGGAATTTATATGAAAGAAGATGTAATGCTCTGCCAAGTGAGAAGATTGGGGAATTCTTTGAAAAACAATTAACAGGTGAGAGGTTTCCATTACTGCAAGGAATATGTCTAAGAGCAGAGCTGTTTTGGCGAATTTCTAGCAGAAACATTGCTTACCTCATGCCAGAACTTTGGCATACAGTACTCCCGTATTAGGACTTGGCTTTAGTGGGTTTAGTGGGTTTATCCAGTTAACACAGGAATAAAATAAAACACATGAATAATGAATTACTTCAGTGCCCAGAAACACATACAAAATGTTAATTTGAACTGGGTCAGACGTGGACAAAAACTTTTTGAGACAGTATCTGGGCTTCTTTTAGGAGGTTCTGATCAGAGTCCTGTAGTCACGCTGATAATTTATCTTAGTGCTTTAAAGATGGCCTGTGACTCTTGTTATGGTACTTCTTGTGATGATATGGGCTAGTGCCAGCATAGCCAGCTGGAGTTCTGTAAAGAATGATATGTCCTTTAAATATCAAAGTGATTTATACAAGATGCTTGTGTTACAAATGTATTAGAACTATATGGCATTTGATTATCAAACTGTCTTTGTAAAGTTGCTAGTATTAAAATGTATTAACAGTGGCGCCTGATGGATGGAGAAGGAATATACATGAGACTGTATGTATATATGTTAGCAAAGGACACTGGAAGAGAAGCAATAAATCCCAGTTTAGTTAGTTTTGGAAAATCCTTGAAATTAAATTAGCTGTTAAACCATCAACACAGCACCCATTGTGCTGAATGGAACTTGAGTCAGTAGGTCTGGGAGAGCTGTTGTTTAATAGCCTCTGTAAAGAAGAGTGGAAGTACTGTAATTGTTCATGGCTCCAGGGCACTGTCATAAACATTTAGATGTGTACTGTAGCTAAATTCCTGTCTCAGCTTCAAAAGGGGAGACTGTGAGAACCTAGAGTCAGGTGACCAGATGAGGTCATTCTGTCAGCTATCTTGGAAATTATGTTTTGGATATTACAGTGGGAAATCTCCCAATAATGAGTATTCTGCCTTGGGCCTGATAACAAGAATAGCAAGAAGGACCATTCACCACAAATTCTCCTAGATTCAGTCAAGAAAATAGAGTGAAGCTTAGTTTAGATATTGTTTTTTATGTAAATTTCTATTCAGTATTTTCATGTTATTTTATTATTTATTATTAAATCTATTTAAAACTTTTATTGTGGCTGGTCCTTTTAGAAAATACTTTTGAGATTGCAAATATTTATTTGGTGACACCGTGTGGGCCACTCCTGAGGGCCTAGCTGTCTTGGTCAACTACTACCCTTTGTACAAGTATTAATATTACACAGTGTATTTCGACACCTTTTGTTAAGGGCCTTAGAACAGCTGATTGTGGAGTGTCTGGTGGCAGTTGTAACTATCTTATACCCTAAGAAGAAGGGGCACAACAGGTAAATCCGGGCCAGTCTTTCCCAGAGGTGTGTGTGTGTGTGTGTGTGTGTGTGTGTGTGTGTGTGTGTGTGTGTGTGTGTGTGTGTGTGTGTGTGTGTGAAAAATCAAATCTTACAGTGTGTGTGTGTGTGTGTGTGTGTGTGTGTGTGTGTGTGTGTGTGTGTGAGACAGCTACTTGGAGTAGGGACACAAAGCACTGGTTTCACAGAGATGGTGCTGGAGGACTTGGTTTGGACACTCGGCTGAGGACCTAAGCCTACAGCTGTACCAGTGTGGAGTCTTATTGGGGACCTGGAGGGAAACAGATATAAAGGAAACACAGACCCCGGGTTGACTGTGTTCCCTGTGTGCTCTTATGGGAGATTGCACTTGGTGCAGAGAGTGGCATCTGCAAATACTGAGTGGATCCATTTGTATTCCAAATGAACATTCCTCTCCAGTGTCACCGGTGAGGATTCAGGCTCCTTGATCACTGGGCCAGTGAGGGGCCTTCACACTAGTAATGGTAGTTAAGTACAGCTGCATTAGTAGAAAACTATGGTGGCAAACTACTTAATGCAGTTGATTTAGGTATACCACTTTAAGACAGAATAATATGCATTAAGACAGAGCATTTGATTAAGGTATATCACTTTAAAACAGAGTACAATGTAAGTTAACCCAGATATTTACCTAATAAAATTTCATGCCAGCTACTTGCAAATGAAACAATGCTTTAAGTGTAGTTCTGTAATAAGTATGGCTGCAGCTTACTTTAGCTATGGTTTGTCATTCCTTGGTCTTTGCCTGACTACAGAAATGTAAGCCCCTTATTTTTATGATAGCAGCATTTTTATTCATATTTTATGGTGAGAGTACTGGGTATGCTCACCTGAGTGCAGAGAATGGCTGTTTTTAGTATTAATGAACCAATGATGGATCAGATGCCAAGGAATAACACAGGCATTGCGCTATACTGGCATCTGCATGACCAAACCTCTGTGACTGGTTGACAAAATATGGCTCAGAGGATTGGCATTGAATATCAGCAACAGTATGAGTGGAGGTTCTCTGTGGAACTGGTTTTTGCAGTACGACACAGAGGGCTGTCAGTGTAGCACTGTGAACAGAAGGCCGTCTGTCTGAAGTGACAAAAGAATTAAAGTACTGCAGCCAAATTGCCAATGTTCTTCGAGAAGATGTCAACCACATATGAGAACACCATTCTAATGTATTTATTGGCATATTACTGTCCTGTGACTATTTGGGCACAGAACAATAATATGCTGATAAGGACATCAAAAATTAAGCATATAAGATTTGATAGATCTAATTTGAGAGAGGTTAACATTTAATACAGCACACAGTGATTGAAACTGAAGAGTCATTTAAGGATCTGGGTATATGGGTAGATCCAGCTTTGAATTTTTCTAATTATATTAACCAATTGCTTAATGATAGCTATAGAACTACAGGTTGTATAAAAGCTATATAAAGTCACTATATAAAGTCTAGGAAATCAGAGGTGATATTTTTAAGAGCAACCTAGCAACATAGACACTAATAGGAATAACTGTTTTGGTCTGCTGGCAGGGTAGAAGGGCATTATTGCTTGTGCCTAAAATATTTGCATGCATGTATGCTTTACAAGACGTATACTTTTTTGGGAGAGGGTATACTAAAGCTTTTCTTTCTACTATAGTACCATGGCATAAATTATACCTTTTGCAGGAAGACTACAACATAGATGCAAGGTGTACAATTTATTTATTTGACATTCGTTAACTGGGTTAATCCAACTGGAAAAAGACCTTTTTCAGTGGTGGCCTGAGGAGAAAAGCTATACTTGTATAAGTAAAATGATACATAAATAAAATACTAAGACATAATAAACAGAGAACCTAAGTAATTACACACACTTAACAAGAGTTGTCAAAAAATACACTCAGTAAACTAACATTTATACAAGGCAAAATATTTGTAGTACAGCCTATTGTTTGCAGTTAGAGGACAAATTATACAGAGGAAGGTAACATATAGACAGGATGTGTTTAGGGGCAGGAGCTAGAAGAGATGAAGTGTAACATGGGGTAAAGAAGTGAGGTTAGGTAGTTTAAGTCAGGTCAGGGCATAAGCAGGAGCAAGAGTTTAGCAGGCTGTCTTTTAGAAATTGTTTGAAGCAGTTAAGGTTAGAGATTATTCTTAAACATAGGGGCAGCTTATTCCATACTTTTGCAACAGACTGATTGTAGAGAAGTTTGCCTGTTTTTAATGGGCTTATAAATTTCTAAGATGTGTTGGTCAGAGCTTCTCAGTATACGATTGGGAACGTAGCAAGAGATGAGGGTAGAGACAGCAGGACAGGAGGTAGATTTATTTAGGATGGAGTGTGTCAGGTAGAGCTAAGGTAGCAGGAATTATTGGCAGAATTCTAGCCACTAAAGGTGTTTCAAAGATAGGCAGTGGTGTGAGCGATAGAGTTGATTTGCAGAAATTCTAGCTATTTTATTACATGTGAGCTCCAGTTTAGACAGAAGACTGGATTGTAGGTTTGTGAGGATTGGGGCTGTATAAAATAAGGTAGGAGGTAGGAAAGCTTGTACAAGCAAGCATTCAGATTCATTTGTGAGGAATTTTGTGTGCCTGTGGAGCAGGCCCAGTTTTTGATGCACTGCTGAATGATCAATTGTGAAACTTAACAGCTTTTGCAAGGCTTTACTGAGATAGTAGTGTTGTTGAGGGAAGTGACCGTGAAGGTAGTTTTGTACTGTTAGAGGTTTTTTTTTAGGGGAGGGGGGGGGTTGCTTGTTGTTTGTTGTTGTTCAATCAATTGGGTGATTTCTTATGTAGGTAGGGAAGAGTGAGTGGAGTTGGGTCCAAACAAATAAAAAAGAGTCATCAGTCACTATTATTTATTACAGGAGGTGAGGACAGGATGTGTAGAGGTTGTTAGTAAAAATGTTAAATTGTAGGGGTCCAAGAATGGAGACTTGGGGGACCTCTGTTTGGATTGGAAAGGGGGAGGAGAGGCTGTGAGCCATTTAACAGACTGTAGTCTGTTGGAGGGGTAGCTAGAGAACCAGCAAACTGCACAGTTGAAGAGATTAAGGTTAGTTAGTTTAGACAGAAGTAGTTTGTGGGAAACAGTGGCAAAGGCCTTAAAGAGGTCAAGGAAAAGACAGGAGACTAACTTATTGTCACGAAATTTAGAGATAGGCTATGTGAAGGATGTTAGTGCAGTAAATGTACTGAAGTTAGGGAGAAAGCCAAGTTGGGTAGGGTTTAGGAGGTTTTCATGTGTATGTTCATCAAGGAGCCGCTTACAAATGCACTTTTCAAGTATTTTTGATACGGGAGACAGAATGGCTATAGTCCTGAAATTAGAGGAGTCAGCAGAGTTTACACTTTTATGCAAGGGTATGATGTAGAATTTCTTCCAGATTTCTGGGACTGTGTTTTCTCGGATTGATCTACTGATTAATATGGAGACAGAATATGCAACAGAATTTGCACCAAGTTTAAGGAATAGAGGAGATAAGTTATCAGCAGATGGTGAGCATGTTTTAAGTTTACTAAAAAGAGTTCTAATATAAGCAGTAGGGTCAGGCTTTAGGGCAAAGGAGGCTGTATGGGTAGAAGGAGGGGGAGAGGTAGTTGGGTAGGTGCTATTACTTTTTTAATTAACTTGTGGGTAGAGTCAATGAATGAAGGAGTTAAGAAAGGAGGCAGTATATATGGCAGACCTGTTAGGGCAAGGGTTTGGTGTAGAAGTACTGTCTGGATGTAGTAGCTTGTGGATTGTATTCCAGAATTTTTTGGGTCAGAGTGAGGGTTATTTAGTGAATTAAGGTAGAAACTGACAAATTCCTAGCTACACCCTTAGCTTGGACACATGACCTATATAAAGCCGTGTGTTGTGCATGTTTAAAAATGTATGATGTTGAGCAAAATAAAACTTCTTTCTCTCCTTTCATGTTCAGGTGTAGAAATGATTGGAAGCAACCCTCCAGGCCCCAATCACAGAAATCTGAAGTCTGTTATTCAAGCCGCCAACAGCCTGGTATTCCATATACAATAATGCACTACTTTCCATGGGAGAATCTCCATATATTTGCATTACACATACATGCACACGCATGCACATGTGCAGACACACGTGCACACTGTACAATTACCTGTTGCTTACAGCAATCTTGCACAGGTCAAGTGGCCAAAATTGTTTCCTGTTTGACTGTATGGGCTTTGCAACTTGTTACACTAGCAATGGTAGGGTTTCTTAATTTAATGCTGGGCTGTCTGCAAACTTAGGTAATCTATGAAACACAGGCACGCTCTACTAAACATCTTGGTAATAACAAATATCTTAGTACAGTTTCAATGGAAATGCTGGGATTCACTCATCTTTGGCTACGTTATTTCACAGTACAACTGGAACACTAACCTTTTGAGCTTTGAACAAAAATCCTTTTATGTGAGTAATTATTTGTAATAACATACAGTTTTAGGTGTGGACATTTTACGGTTACTTAGCTTTGTATATATAAAACATTCATAACTGTACTTTTTAACATTAGTTTTATGAATCTGGTAGTAAATTTACATCAGAAAATAAATGAGGAATAGTTTTGCTGCCACAGGAGGCAGACTGATCAGTCGGAGTGTACTGTTATTCCCTCAAGTAACAAGGCTAAGAAAAATAAAATCATGGAATGCAGCATCACAGCATAAGTTGATCAAGATATTGTGTGTATTACATAAAAAAATGGCTCAATGCAATATGGGGGAGGGGAAAGAGAGAGTTGTATCCCAGATAACTGGAGAATAGACATTCTACTGTCAGTGTACAACAACAAACGGGATATTCTTAACTGCAGGTAGTAAAGACATATTGTTGAGTCACGCTGTATGGGTGCTGTGGAGGAGGTGACTGGTAAAAAGATTATGCACAACAATAGAAAATAAAGATGGAAGACGAGCAGTTCAGATTCAGATCAGGATGCAGTACAACTGACCCGATGTTTGCAGTGAAGTAGATAGTGGAGAAGAAGTTGAAGATGGCAAGTTACCGGGTTAGTCTGTCCGGGTTCTTAGAAACCATTTTTCTCCTCGGGTCTCTGCTGAAAAAGGGCTTTTAAGAATCCAGACAGACTAACCTGGTTAACAAATGTAAAAGTAAAAAATAGAATAAATAAAAGATAGTTCAAATGGCCATTCACATTGAGGAAGCTAAAGACAAGTTCCCAGGAAAGCTGATTTAAGCAGTACTGTAATGGCTTGAAGTCTCAGTAACACTGACACAAACAGGACAAGCTATGGGCATGGACTTTATTACACAAATATGAACAATATTTAGACTCGCATATTGGTTTTCAGTGGGAGTGAGTATGCATTAGGGTTCAGCTCTGAGCCCTTCCCCATCCACAATGCAGAGGGATTACATCAGCAAACAATAAGATCAGCAAAGCTGCTGTATGCATTCAGTGTGGCACTATAAACAGATTCTGAATAGGAACTTCAGCAAATGATAGAGGACTGTTATGCAAAACAGAAGACACGTAGGATGAAAACAAGTGCAGCAACACAGTGATTCATAGGAGCAAATGAGGAACTCAGAAGGAGATGAAAATTGGGACAGAAGGGAAAATACTGGAACAGGTTACCTATCAGGTGTGATTGTGAGGAAGGAAAGTCTAACCGAAGAGGTCAAAGTCAGAGATGATGTATGTAAATGGCACAAAGTGTCAGGGGTATTGCGCAACAGAAGAATGACAAAGCAGCTGAAAAGTAAGGCATATAAAACTGTGGTGTGACTATTGCTTTTCTAGGGCATAGAAAAATGGGCAGTGAAGGCAACGCAGCCGAGGAAGTGAGGTGACAAAGATGAAATATGTGAGGCAGGTAGTAGGATGCACATTCAGGGAGGAGTCAGAGTGGAATCTGGAGTAGCCTCAATTGTAGAAAAGGACAAGAAGAACAAATTATGGTGGTCTGGTCACATGTGCAGGAAATGGGAAAGCAGATTTGGGAGCCAAAAGAAAAAGAGCATCTCCAGCTAAGCAATGGATTGCTTGTGTGATTCTAGACTTGCAATAGACAGACATGACTATTAAAGAAGGTAGGAGAAAGGCTCCGATACAGTACCTTGACCCCAGTAAAAAAATGAAAACAAAAAGGAGGTAATGCACATGCTTAAATTACTAATCTAATGTATGTATGTGTGTGTGTACACAGACGAGTACCACTAAGAGTCAAAGGGAAGGTCTACAAGAGGGTAGTGAGACCAGCTATGTTATATGGGTTGGAGACAGTGGCACTGACAAAAAGGCAGGAGTCAGAGCTGGACGTGGCAGAGTTAAAGAAAGATGTGCACTGGGTGTGACGAGGGTGGACAGGATTAGGAATAAGTATATTAATGGGTCAGCCCAGGTTGGAAGGTTTGGAGACAAAGCCAGGGAGGCAAGATTACGTTGGTTTGGACATGTGCTGAGGGGGGATGCTGAGTATATTGGGAAAAAGATGCTAAGGATGAAGCTGCCAGGTAACAGGAAAAGAGGAAGGCCTAAGATAAGGTTTATGGATGTGGTGAGAGAGGACATGCAGGTGGTTGGTGTGACAGAGCAAGATGCAGAGGACAGGAAGAAATGGAAACGGATGATCCACTGTGGCGACCCCTAACGGGAGCAGCCAAAAGAAGATGATGATGATGATATATATATATATAAAATATACACACACATATATATATATATATATATATATATATATATATATATATATATATATAGATATTTATATTTGAATCTCAAACACTGCTTGGTGTACAAACCGACAATAGGTGCTCGGAGGAAATCTATACTCCACTTTCTAAAACGAAACAGCACTCTACATACATCAACTTGTGATTAACTTAATAAACACCACCATGGTCAAATATTTCCACTTCTTCAACACATTTTAATACACATTTTAATGCACGCTGGCATAAACAAGCTACCAAGCATGTTAAATCTCACATTTTAACAACATCAAATAATCAAGCGTCCTACCAATACTCATTTAATCCTGGTTTATGCATAGCACCCAAATCGATAATCCAAAGTTTTTCCTTATCTAATATTTTGTGTTTGGATAAACTAGATAACCCATCACCAATCACAGCATCTATTACAACAAAAATAAAATGGTCGAAGAATGTTCTTGTTGATGCTTAAATAATGCGCTTACAATTTATATCACTAAGATGTATCTCTATTTGTTGCTTAAATAGACTCAAAGTTTGACCAACATAAAAAAACCCACATTGGCAAACTGCCATGTAAACCACCCATTCTGTTGTACAAGTAATCAAATGTCTAATATTGAAAACCTTACAGGTATTAACAGAGGTAAAAGATTTAGTTTTAGATATCATTTTACAGTAAATACAGTTGCCGTGATAACTACTTCCATATAACCTACTCTATTTTAACTTGCATTTTTAACATTAAACTTTTTAAACCAAGAAAGATTTTCTCCTAGATTTTACCATGTCTAAATCCAAAATAACAATGATAAAAAAAGGGTCTGTCTTCAACAAATACCAAAATCTATTAATAACTTCACAAATTTTGAAAGTGTTTGTACTATATGTAGTAATTAGTCTGGGTGTAGACACTTTTAGAAAGTTCCATATTTTTATCCCTAAAGAGAGTAGGTGTGGGGCATTTTATGTTGGTCAAACTTCTAGACTACTTAAGCAACGAATAGCAGTAGCTTGTTTATGCCAGACTACATTAACATATTAAAATGTGCATTAAAACATGTCAAAGAAGCTGAAATATTTGATCATGGTGGTGTTTATTAACTTAAAATCGCAAGATGGTTTATGTAGAGTGCTGGTTCATTGTTGAAAGTGGAGTGTATATATATATATATATATATATATATATATATATATATATATATATATATATATATATACACACACACACACACACACACACACACACACACACACACACACACACACACACACACACATTGGGAGATGAAACTGGAACTAAGCAAAATGTGACCAGGTGTGTGACATTGCACAGTTCTTGTGGTTGGGGAACATGACCTTTCCATACCTCTCAACTGTACAGATTTTCTCAGAAATCCAGATTTTGGTGTCATACTTTTGGTCCATTTTTCATAAAATTGTGGTTTTCTGGCAAATTAGTGGTAAATCATTAATGTAGTTAGAGAATAATGGCAGACATTTGAGCTTCAGACTTCATATCCTTCAGAAGATTTATGCTAATGCAAAACCTGTTATTCTATCAGCTTCAGAGGTTTGTTAAAGAGCACTGCTCACTTTTATTTATGGCTTTGTCCAGATTTCTTGCTCTAAGAGTTTGAGAGGTTTGGCCCTTTCCCTGACACTGCACAAGCTTAGTCTCAATATATATAATTAGCAGGGGATGTGGAGCGGGATAGCCCCCAGCAAAAATGGTGTTTTAATCTATTTTTTTTTTTTTTACTGTTTTGTTTTGCATGCACCACATTTTTTGCTTGGTACATGCGTAGAAGTGTGTCAACATTCTCACTCTCTACCTTTTCTGGGTGATGTTTTCACATTTGACAATTGGGTCAGTCATTTAAGTTTGGTATACTAATAAAGATATATGACAGATAACAGTCACTTAAATCTGTACTGTCAGTTATGTGTACATTACTAGAACTATAAAGCTTCAATTAGCCATGCAAATCTTACAGATATGATCAAAAAACTTATTCTGGGTTCTGTTAGGGAAAATACCATAATTTTTCCTGAAGATGTTTTAATGCAGAAATGTCTTTACAATATAATCTATACACCTCACAACATTGGAAAATAATTAATAAAAAATATGCAATCTGCTAGAAGTGTAATTTTATTGCAGTTTGGCAAAAATATATTTTAGAAATGCAAAACTGTAGCACAATTGAGGGAAAAACTTTCAAATATTTTCTTAGTCCTTAAAGAATTTTCCATAGTTTAACGCTGGAGGGGAGATCCTGTTTTGCTATAATGGTGGCTAGAAAAATGATTACTAGAAACTGGAAGAAACCTGAAGTTCTGTCTTTGAAAGACTTCTTAAATATGGTCACCATTATTTACAAAAGAGAAATAAACGCTAATAAATCAAGAGCTAAAGAATCAACAAGTTATCAATTTTGGCCAAAACTGGTAAAAATATTTAAAAAAAGATAAGCAAAGTTTATGACTTTAAGAAAACAGATTTAGGAAGAAATCTTTGATGAACAAATGAAATGAAATGCAAAAAGGTAATAATTACTTAAAAGCCCTGATTTCAAAACACCAGCTCTCACTGTAAAAGGCCACCAACAGTGAGAGCAGGCTGAGAGCAGGTGTTTTGGAATATGGTCCCAGTAGCCTACTTACAGATAGGCCTTATACTGAAGTAAGTCCCTTACACTGACAGCAAGTCTTTTGGAATCTGGTGTTGTATCCATCAACTGTTCTCCATTTAAAACAGCTATGGTGAACAGCCTCCTCATGAATACTATTAGCTCTCTGGAATAAACTACCAGCTAAAACAAGGCCCCAAGATACTCTTACCAAGTATAAGACAGCCATTTTTCAAGGAAGTTGTTTGTGAATGCTTTAGGAACAATGGATAAACTCTGTAAAGAAATACAATTCTAAAAATGCTTACAGTCTTTCGACTGTTTTTATTTGCCGTTTAACTCTTCTTACCCCCGTGTTCTGTTCAGTCCCTAGGCCTAGCCTGATAAGGCTGTATTTTTTCTCACTTCTATTTGAGTGTTTTTGAAGAAATTCAAACTGTATCCTTTAAGAAGAAATTTCACGTAGCCAAAAAGTATTGTAATCATGTAAACTGCTAAAACCTTATGTAAGCCTACTACTTTATAAGAAATTTATAAGAACTGTATAACATTCTACTTTATAAAAAATGTATAATAACTATATACGAAGTTTATAAAGTTCTGCAACCATGTAAATTTTAACACTTTATCATATTTGAAGCATATAACTTAAGTTCACTGTTTATTGTCTCTGAGCCCAAGTCAAGGCTGAATGGGGTCTCTGGACCAGTCTACCTACTTGGTTACCAAACAGTAAGCAGGAAAGAAAGAAAGAAAATAAACAAACAAATAAAAGCACTTTGATATGACCTGTAAATAGTTTAGTATAATGTATTTTTTAGACATGTTGTTATTTATTGAGGTATTTGAACAGAGATAGAATGTATATACTAATCAACATGTAATGTTGCAAAAGAATGCAAAATTTGTTAGATGTTTGCATTTATTTATTGATATATGAATACTCTAGTCTCAACGATTAAAAAAAAAAAAAAAAAACTTTAATTTTTATGCAAAAATACAGTAATTTTATCCATTCAGGTTTTTGTACTTAATATAAACTACATTGCATGTTTTAGGAATTTTTCCTCTATTTATGAAAGGTGGATTATTAAGACACTGTGTTGAAGCTTTTGATTTAAAAAGTGTGACAGTGTTTTCACAGATACAGTCTACAATGTGTGTGCCATATCAGCTCTTTCCAGTTATGTAATTTAAATGATCATTTACTTGGTGTGTACTTTGATCCAAAAGACCCTTTTGAGCTATGACAAAATCATATACACAGAAAATGTCGTTCAGTTTCAAATGTTTACTCAAAAATGCTTCATATACATTATTATTTTTATTTTTTTTATTTTATTTTACATTTGTTAACCGGGGGTGTCTGACTGAGCCGAAAAGGCCCCTTTTCAGCAGAGGCCCGGGGAGAAAAGCTCCACAAAGAAAAATTACAGACACATTTAGTTATTTAGACATAATCAGTATACACACAAATTACAAGAGACATGTTTTTACAGTGGTATTACTAAGCATTGTACAAAGAAACTTTATAGGATCATCCCTAAGATGAAAATAATGTGCAGTTTCATCTTTATGCTTTTGATACTATTAAGGCTTATTTCTCCTCCATAACTACAAGTATCACAAAGTCTGTCTCTGTGGGCAGACATAGCAACAAACGTTAAAGGTAGCAGAATTTATTTGTTCACCTTTAGGCTTGTCAAATGTCCAACACAACAGGATGATTTGGAGGGACTGGTACATATCCCAAAGGATACTACTACGCTAACAAACTTCCCATCCATACAAAACAAAGCGCATCCCTGTCACTATTCAAAGAAATGTAAATCAATGGACGGAAACAAGGACATTTACCCAAGGACTACCCAATCCAGCAGCAGTGTCCCATTTCTACACTCAGTAGTACGCCCCTGGAAACAGTCATTCATAAATGGGAAGCACAGGGATAAAAATCATGGTAAGGACAATTTGGACACCTAATTGCATAACAAGGCCAGGCTTAAAATGCCCCTTCAGGCCATTAGTCTAGTATTCACCTGTGATACTACAATTGTCAGGTAGGGGGAGTAAAAGCTCTTTCAGATTTATACATGATTTAAAGATAGCTCCCATTTGCAACACTGTGCACATTAGCCAGAGCTGTAGATAATTATAAACTGCTGTGTGGCTGCACAACTACTGGAAACTAAAAAATAATGTGACCCACAAACTTTTGAAATGGCCTGCGATGGAATATTTCACTCTACTGTTGGATTTTCCTTTCCTCCTCATAATGTTCATGACATCTACACTTCACCATGACGAGCTAAGGACACCAAGATGGATTGACATAAGGAATAAGATATTATTAGTCTACATTTAGTCATATCATGTTATACAAAAAAATCTCTGTACTAATATGTCTAATTCATAGGTTTTGTATAAACCAGGTAAAGACTTACAATCAGCACTGCTGACTCAACTGAAGGTGCCTAAATCAATCTCAATAATATATGACAGGTGGCCAGGCTCACTACTTATGTGCTGGAATAAAATTCCATCCCATATTATACTGACAGTTAGCCTTAGTGTATTTAAGAAGGCAATCAAACAGTAATGGACTAGTCTTAGCATTGATAACCTTAATTTCAGATTAAGTTATGTCGGTGTGTGTGTGTGTGTGTGTGTGTGTGTGTGTGTGTGTGTGTGTGTGTGTGTGTGTGTGTACTTTCAGGAGAATTAAACTTCCATTATTTGAAGATGCACGTATGCTTGTGTGTTTGTTTTAAGTTAATGGATTATGGGGGGTGTTCGGGGGTTGTTTTTTTGTTTGAGGATTTTCATGAAAACAAAAACTATTTTAAAATGTGATACAGGTTCAAATGGAGATAACAAGAAGGAACTGTGTAATAGATAAAAATTAAAAAACAAAAAAAAGTAAGGTTCCACTATTCTACTAATCAACTTCTTTAATGTTTTAATTTTACGCGCTTTCATCCATGAATACTGGATTTCATCAGAAAATCGCTTGGTTTCATTGTTAACTGATTTTATTAAGGAATGTCAATTACTGCAAAACGTGTTTTTAAAAAGAAGTTATCCATTAGCTTTGATCAATTCAATAATGCAAGAGATTATAAATAAACGAAAAAGAGGTATTTACATTCCTTTATTATCGAATACCTTACATACCTCAATTAACAGAAGAAAGAATGGTTAACGATAGCTATACAGGACTTCACCAAGGAAATATTTACGTAATATCAATAAAGATCAGCTCATTTAATAATAATGGCAATAATTATGATGCAGCTTTTATAACTACATATTCAATAGACACTACATGTATTTTTAATATTATAGAAAGAATTGGGCAATCATTGATATTAATGAAGAAATGGTAAAAAAAAGTTAGGTAAAAACCTTGTATTATATACCAAAAGACAAAAAGGGTTAACATTTTCAAAATACATTTGAAAATTTAGATGCAAGAAAAATAATAAAACTGAATACAATATGTTGAAATGCGGAAGCTGTAAATATTGTCAATACATACAGAGCATAATGTTATAGCAGCAAATCAGTTAGTAAGTACATCAGGTAGATTTAACTGTAATTCACAAGGAGTTGTGTACTTAGTTAATTGTCAAATATATTCTTCATTTTCCATGGTGGTACAGCGGAAGCATTGTTACTTCACAGCAAGAGGTTTTCTTGTTCGATTCTCGACTGGAGTGCCTTCTGTGTGGAGTCTGCATGTCCTCCCCGTGGTCGAGTGGCCTCCGAAAGACATGCGTGAATGGGTGTGCCTTCGCTGAAGGTTGGGTGTCGGGCTGGCAACTCGGCACTATAAAAATCTACTGGCAATCATTAGCAGACCAGAGTTCTGCTGTGGCGACCCCTAACCGGGAAAAGCCGAAAAGACAAACAACAACAACTCTTCATTTTACATGGGCAAAACGGAATATAAATTTAGACAAGGGATATATGAGCATCTGTATAAAATTAAAACAAAAAAAAAACACAAATGCATTACATAAACATGTACAAGAACATCCTACCCACAATTTTATTTTTAGCATACTGGAACAAGTTAAATATAACCCAATGGGTGGACCCTGGAAATGAATTTTGGAACATTGTGAACTTAAATGGCAAATAAGGTTAAATGCTACTATGTCACTGGGGCTTAATGAAATAACTGATTGCCCGTCTATAGAAAATTAAATCTTATCAAAAGTGAAATCAAGGCTTATATTTAAATGCATTGTTTGTATATACTGTTTTATATATATATATATATATATATATATATATATATATATATATATATATATATATGTATGTATATATTTTTAACTTGACATTTGTACAGGGAATGTATTTTATTTGTTGATAGGGTAACATTTGACCACTTCATCATTTATTTAAACCTTGTAACTTGTATGTAGTAATTTTCTGATGAAGTCCAGTGTTTGTGGATGAAAGTGCTTAAAATTCAACTCCAGAGAGTTAGGGGGCCTGCCACTGATCAAGTGTACTCATCTGTGCAATCCAAGGAATCTGCTGCATTCTGCTAACCATAAGTACTTTATATTGTATTTTGCACTTTTAAACTGTATTTTTGCTATAGTGCTGATTTTTTAAAAACTGTTCATGCTGATTTGTTGCACTTTTAGTCTGTTATAGCATAGACTAGATTGCTACCTGCTGACTTTGGTTCTGTTTGTTAAATTGAGCACTAAACCAGGCTATCTTTTGGAGAGGGCCCCCCCCCCTGCAACCTTCTGGCAGGAGAGTGCAGTTAGGACTCATCTAATTGAAGGTTGCTGGCACAGGGCTCAGTTTTGAGCTTTTTTACTGGTTAAAAGTTTTAATTCAGTTTGCTCATTGTTACAAAATAAGCCCCACATTTGTACAGGTTTGCACTTGTTTTAGTACAGCTCCACAGAGTTAGTCAATAAGCCTCTGCTCTGCTGTATTCATCTGCTTACGCATAGCACACCTCCATGCACCATATTGGAACAGGCTACCAGTTCACATCAAACAAAGCCCCTCTATGACCCTGTTTAAGTGTAGCCTGGATGACTGGATGAGAAAACCATAAATTCCTGCCAGGGATTTCACCTATGGCTCTCCTAGATACAGGAAGTCATTGCTAAGATCTCGAGTTTAGGCAGGATCCTTTATATTCCTCTAGTATTATAGGTTCATAGGTTGATAGGTGAGTATTAGGCTAATGGCCCTGGAGCCAACACACGCTTAAGCCCAAGAACATACCCATTTGTCCTGTTGCCAGATGTTAGTTCCTTGTACCCCTATTGAGCAAGGCTGTTGAAATGATCCTTGGGGTGAATTTCCTGCTACCCATCCACTCATCAAGATTTTTCTTGAAGATGGCCAGTGAGGTGCTCTGCTTGACATGAATGGGGAGTTTATACCAGAGTATGGGTAGTCTCTGGGTTAGGAACCTGTCCCTCCAGCAGGTTCTGTTTATTGTGGTGATGAGGTTAAGGTCCTTGGACTGTGTGGTGTGGCAGGATTCAGTCTTTTTCAGATGAAACATATCTAGTAACACTAGGTCTGACATGGCTTTGTATGCCAAGCAGAGAGACTGAGTATAGCTGTAGTTTTTTCAGTCTGTTTGTGTAGGGCAAGTGTCCTAGAATCCTCTTTGTGAGGAATTTCTGTGGCCTGTCCAATTGTTGCAGGTGTCTAGTGAGGTACATGCCAAATGGGGCATTGTACTCTATAATGGGTCGAATGAGGGATGAGTAGAGAGGAATTATGACCTCCTTCTTCCTAGATGAGAAACCCTTTGTAATGAGGTGTGCCACTTAGAAGGACTTCTAACTACAGTGGCCACATGGTTGTCAAAGGAGAGGTTGCTATCTACTTGTGTCCCTAGATCTCTTATCATATCCTGGGAGTTGAGAGGGCTACTGTCGAAGTGGTAGTTCATGGGCACCAAGTTTTTCCTGAAGGGGATCACGATGATGCACTTTTTGGCATTTAGCTTAAGACCATGGTTCTGACACCAGTCGATGGTGTCAGTGAGGCCTTTTTGTAGGATGTCAATGTTAGCTTGAGAGTCAATAATGGCTCCCAGTTTGCAGTCATCTGCACACTTAGTCAACCAGAGTCCTTTGGTTTTGGCCTGAACTTCAAAGTATATACCAAACAGGAGAGGACTCAGGACCGATCCTTGTGGGACGCCACTTGTGACTGCCTGGTAGTCGGATTTGGAGTCCACTACTTTCACCATGTGGGTTCTGTCCATGAGTCATTTGGCTACCCATCTTATGATGTAGGGGTTGATGCCTAGTCTGTCAATGATTCCTTAGTGAGGGAATAGTGTTGAAGGCTTTGGCCAGATCAAGGTAGGCTGTATGGACTCCCTTGCCTTCATCCACCGCTCTGGTGACAGATTCGAATAAGTCTATCAGGTTGAGCAGACATGATCTACCTTTCACAAACCCAAACTGTGAGGGATCCAGGGTTTGAATGTTACTTATATCCTTATTTATGAGGTCCATAATGATGTGCTCCATGGCCTTACAGATAAGGCTTGTCAGGCTGATGGGGTGGTAGTTTCCTGGGACAGTACTCGCTCCCCCTTTGTGGAATGAAATGACTGTAGCGGTGCGCCATTCGGTGGGGACAAAGCATGAAGTGAGGCTGTGGTTGAACAGGGCACTCAGGTGAGGTGCCATTTCCCTTTGTAATTTGTGTAGCATGCAGCCAGGTATAGTATCAGGTCCCATGGAGGCTGTATTTTTTGGCTTTGGATAGTGCGACTTCTACCTCAGCAGCCATGATATTATGGATTTGGCATTCCATGGGTATTGAGATGGGCCCTTTTGGGGGGTGAGGGGGGTAAAGTTTGCACTAAACCTGTCTGCCAAGATGTTGGCAATATCTGTTGGTTCGGTATAAGTGGTGCCGTTGTGCAGTAGCTCAGAGCACCCCTGCATATTGTTATGTAGGTTCTTGACGTAACTAAAGAATGTCTTCTGGTTATCTTTAGCATCTGTTGCAATTTTGTTGTCATAACTAGCTCTGGAGGCTTTAAATAAGGGATCTCAGTTTTTTGCTGAGAATTTTTCCAGTCTTGGGGCTTAGCCCTTTTCTGCAACAGTTTTTTCTTCTGTTGTAAAGTTAGTTATTGGCAGGGGACCACCAGATTGGCTTCCTTTTTTGGAGGACATGACCTTGATTCTTTTAGGGATGGCCTGATCCATGCACTTGTATAGATGCTCATACAGCATCTTGGTGTATGACTCTGTGGCCATGCATCCTTTCCCTGTTTGCATGGGTGACATGAAGTTTGACACTTCTGTCTTTAGAAGCGCAAAATTGGCTTTGGAAAAATTTTTGACTGTAGTATCCTTCATCGGGGTGTGAGTGGGATTTGGAAATCGACTGTGATTAACTTATGGTTAGATCTGACCAGGGAGGGGTTGATCACTGATGTAGAGCAGAGGTCCCCCATGTTTGTGATGACCACATTGAGAATGTTTCTGCCTCTGGTGGGGGTGAGAATGAGTTGGACCAGGGCGTTGGAATTAATGAATTCCAGAAATCGTTGGGCAAATGAATTGGAGCAGGAATAATTTTCCCCGCTAATGGAGGGGTAGTTAAAGTCTCTCAGTATGAGGGTATTAGGCTGAACCCTAAGGCTTTCCAGAGTGTTCAGGAAAGTGGAGTGGGAGTCTTGTGACATAGTGGGAGATCTATAGCAGGCTACAACCTGGATTGCCATTTTATCCAGTGTTAGTTGTACCTGAAGAATCTCTGATGCATTATGTTGGGCAACCAGTTTGGAGGTGTGCGTGTTCGTTATGAAGATGGATATGCCACCTCCTGTGGGGCTTCGGACCACACCTACTTTGGGGCTTCTGTCAAGGTTTGGGGTTGGAAGGTGTGACATGCTGTGTAGCCTGGTAGTGCTGGGGTGCTCTCTGGAGCCTTGAACCAGGTCTCTGTTACTGCACAGAGGTCGATGTTCTCCAGTTTTAGGAGTGACTTGAGTGAGTGCATTTTGAGATTTAGGCTTCTAGCATTGAGTAGCATTACCCTCAGCTTGCATTTGTTTACAATTGTTATGGTGGTAATTTTGTCTTCAGGGCATTGTCTAAAAAAGGCACTATATGGGGTGGCACACACAGCTAGGCATATAAACACCTTAGGGTCAATAGCCCAGGAACCACCTATGAACTTACAAAGGAGCTGATTGGTGGAACAGCAGAACTTTTTTTATTTTTTGGGGTTTTAGTTGGAGCAATCATCTGTGTTTACTGTATAAAGATCTGCTAAACATTAGTATGTAACACAAAAACTGGAAATAGACATATAAAAAAAAACCTGTCATATACAACAGGTGGGAATAACTTATTTTCATAATGACTACACTATATTATATATATATTACAGAGAGAGAGGGACACAAACTTGGAAGGAAATGAGCATGTGAATTTGATAAATAAAGGATTTCAGGAGGGATATTCAGCAGAGTATAAGGGCAAAGGAAAAGGAGAGTACTTATACTAACTGTTATAGGAGCTCCAAAGGTGACAGAAGAGGAAAAAAGATAGCAATGGTAGATTTGTGCTAGTAAGGGCCTACTTCCAAGAGCGAAGCCTTTAGCTGGCATGTATTTATATTCCACCTAAAACTGCTGCTATGGAGCTTAAGAAAATTTGGGGAGAAATAATCAGTTTTCAGCAGGGAATACTGCTTATAAGTAGTGAGTGGAGTTTGATTTGCAACAGTGAAGATTTATCTGGGGAAATAGAAGGGGGAAATTATATAAAAGAGGTTAGATTTTTGAAGAAACTTATGAAAATATTTGGCATGGAAGACATGAATTCAGTAGTAGGAACTTAAGAGAATTTACATATTACTCCTCAAGGTACAATAACTGAGCTAGACTAGACAGTAATTATATTTCACAGGAACATGTACATTTAATTGAAAGCTTCAACACACATCCAATAGCTATTTCAGGTCATAAGCCAATAGTTACTTCATTAAAAATGTAATGTAATGAAGTATAAATGTGACAATGATGATTCTCCACCTACCTTGTTAAAAAGAGAGGAATGGGTAGTGGAAATTATTCAAATTAAGGGAAGACAGAAATTTCTTCAGTAGTTAGTGGGATGAAATGAACGTGGAGTTTTAGAATAGAGCAGAAATAAAAGAAAAATAGATGTGGTTGAGAAGTAACAGCAATTATTTAGACGGGCAGACAAAGGTTAAAGTATTACAGAATAAGGGGAATCTCACAGGACAATAAGTGCTAAAGAGAAAATAAGGGAGTATCTGGATAATATGCATGACTTTAGAAAGACTGCTGTTAAACAACTGTCTTTTGATAACAACTCCAGAGGACAAAAACTTTTAGTATAATGATTTAAGCAACAGAAAGTGGAAGAAGGTGTTGCCAAACTTAGGGAGCCTATAACAAGAAAAATAACCAGAGAACCTATAGCGGTATTAGAGATATTTTGGAAATTGTATGAAAATTTGTATAATGCAGAGCAATGTGGAAATCGAGAAAGAGCAGAAATGGAACTATTCTTGAAAGACTTAAGTATACCATGGTTAGAGGTGTGGAAATTGAGAAAGAGCAGAAATGGAACTATTCTTGAAAGACTTAAGTATACCATGGCTAGAGGTGTGGAAATCGAGAAAGAGCAGAAATGGAACTATTCTTGAAAGACTTAAGTATACCATGGTTAGAGGTACAGGAAGCTCAACAATTATCAGCTACGGTAGGAGGACAAAAAAAAATCAATTTGCTTGAATGTCTCCAGGAACAGATGGCATTCCTGTGGAAGGGAAGAAAGTGATAAAGATCTGAAAGGTTTTAACAGTATTTTAAAAGGAATGGACACACTAGCATCCTGGAAGAAAGCTATAGTGGCAGTAACACATAAATACAGTAAAGATCCATCAGACCCAGCTTCATATAGACCCAATTCAATTTTAGACCATGATTACAAAGTGTTTATGTCTATAACAGCTAAAAGAATGGCAAAGGTGCTGCTAAAATTGATAGATATGGATCAATGTGGTTTTGTGGAGGGGAAGCAAACATTTGACAACTTTAATAAAACAATGATGACCCAGTGGAAAGCACAGTGTAATAAAATACTACTATTGTTGTGTCCTGACACAGAGAAAGCTAAAACTTCATGAGTAGGGCAATGGAAGCATTTGTATTCCCTAATACAATAATAAGATTAATTAGGAGAATACATGTGATCAGAGGCAAAAAGTAAAGTAGGAGGACTCCTTTACTGCAGGAGTATCCTCTTTCCCCTTTGTTATTTGCTTTATATTTCGAACTATTGGCAAAGAAAAATAGGAACGCACAAATTCAAGGATTTAACTGGTATGGTAATCAAGAAGACAGCTTTGTTTGCAGACAATAACATTTTGTACCGGATACAACTGGAAAAGGACATTTTGGTGTTGTAGAACATCTTGAAATAGTTTCAAGTCTTTTTGGAATATAAAATGAATAAAGATAAAACAAAGGCTATAGCTGAAAACTATGTACTCACACATGAACTGGGCCAGCAATACCCATATTTATGGGGACAAGATAAAATGAAGTATTTAGGAGCATGGATTAAAAAGATGTACGGATGTACTGATGGATGGATGGATGGATGGATGGATGGATGGATGGATGGATGGATGGATGGATTAAAAAGAATTCTTTTTATGGCAGCTAATGATGATAATTGGAAAGAATCTAAAAATACTACAAAAACTAAGAAACCAGAAACACTTGATTATGGATATGGATAGCAAGATACAAGCACTGAAAATGTTTTTAGTCCCTTGCTTTATATACAGGTCAGGCATATTTTTGTCAACTAGAGGAAAAGTTATGGACACTAATTAATAAATAAAGGATTTTATCTGGGAGGGGAAGAGGGCAAGGGTCAAGTGGTATAAGCTGATCCTTCCAATAGAACAAGGTAGTTTAGGATTACTTGATTTGAAAGTGTATTTTACAGCTACACAGCTAAGGCTCATATACGTAATACAAGCAGAAAGCTAATTCATAGTGGAAAGGGATGATGATTAACCGGGGAGTGGGGGATGAGATTCAACAAATAAAAGAGAGAGTGGGATCTTGGATACAGATCTTTAAGGAGAATAACTACAAATCACACAGACTATTATATTCATCAATTAGCAGAAATGATTCTAAGAACTAATCCAACATGAGAATGGAGAATAAAGAAAGGAGATTTTACTGACAGAAATGACTGCACTTGGGAGTAAACAGAATAGGCAAGGGGGGCTGCAATTTACTGGAGAAAACTGACAAAGGAACCAAGGTATTGGGAGCAAATAACTAGAGAGGGGAAGGTAACAGGATGTGAAGAAGACAAGAAGACAACTGAACTGCAAGCTAGAGGGATTGATATAGGCGTATAGGCAAAGGGATAGGGGACTCCTAAGTAAAAGGCCTGCACTGGTAGTGTATTAAACTGAATCAAGAACAAAAGCTGTTGTTAAAAAGGTATAATTAGTACAGCATATAAAATAGTGCACAAGAACTATAGGAATCAATCATAGGAGGTTAGAAAAGATAGGGAAGAGAGACTGGATAAGTAATTCAAAAAGAAACAAGGGAAGGGCATCTGTATGGCTCCCACATATAAAACAAGTCTATAATATTTAGGATTTTTCCATGGAAGTTTTTGCATAGTTACTGTTATACCTCAAGCAGACTCCAAATATTTTTTCCTCAAGATGATGGCAAATGTTGGAGGTGTGATGGAGAAGAGACAGAGTTAATTGGGAACATATGTTCTGGGGGTGTAATGAGTTGCTAGGCTTTAAAAATTTCCTATGAATACTCTGTCAGAAATATTGGGTGAGCAACTGAGTGTAACTAAGGAAATTATTTTTTATTTTGAGCTTGGATACAGGTTCTGAATTGCCTAGAGATAGTAAGGCCTTGATAAGTTTACTCTGGTGGCTGTCAAAAATTCACTTACAAAAAACTGGAAATGAAAGTCTAAACCAACTATATCTGAAGTAATGAATATTGCAACAGAGACAAAAGAATGGGAAGTGGGATCTTTAGAAAAGGGTAAGAACAAATTGCACAGAAAAAAATTGAAACTGTGGAAACAATGCATGCAGAACAATGTTCTGGAGGAGTGAGGTTTAAGAGAAGGCAGGAATTGATCAATTTATGCAATGTTGAATTGATGATGAATATATAAAATAATATATGGTTTGCTTTCTTTTACATAAATGTAGTTTGCTTATGTCATGTGATAATTCAATACAGGTGTTAAAAAAAAAAACGTTGATGGAATAATTTTTTCTCTGTTAGTGTAAATTACTTAAGAATACAAACCATGATAAGGGACCACCACATGACATGAAAGCAATGAAAACATATCATCCACCTGTTATTTTATATTGCCCATTTTACACGTGCGTATAAACTAATCATACTTAAAGTAATCATCTCTATAAAGTCATCTCCTGTTAACACACATATATATAAAAAAAAAATATATATATATATATATATATATATAGATATAGATATAATATCTATATATATATTATATACATATATATATATATATATATGTATATATTTTATATATATATATATATATATATATATATACATATATATATATATATATATATATATATATATATATATATATATATATATATATATATATATATATATATATATATATATATATATATATATATATATATATATATATATATATATATATATATATATATATATATATATATATATATATATATATATATATATATATATATATATATATATATATATATATATATATATATATATATATAATATATATATATATATATATGAGAGAGAGAGAGGCCTATATTTTTTTACCTTCCACACTACCTTCCAAGGACTTGTCCAATGGTTTTGCTACTTTCACACAGCTTTCTCATTTGTTCCACTGGGGATCAGAACCAGACATCACTGGACTTGGAGAAAGCCCTGTGTTCAGTTTGTTTCTGCCTGGGAAGTCCTATCCACGCATTCACTCCCCTTATAATGAGAGGCACATGGTAAGGATTAGGTGAGGTTTAAGTCCTTAGTGATGGCCTACTCATCCTTCATACAGGCAATGCACTAACTGACGACTGCTGACAGAATCAGAGGAGGACACATGCATGTTCCTACTGACGCCTCCCCTTTTCCTTTGCTCTAAAAAGCAAAGCTCCATGTTAATAGTATGAGTCAAACCCAGCCATTACAGGCAAGTATATGCTTAGTCCTTGCTGGATGTCACCAGTGATGTGGGCCTAGTAGCATTCCTCTTGCCAAGGATGAGCAAGCTGGTATCTGCCATGATCTTCTTCCGCCCCTGCCTGGGCCCTTAAGACACCTATGTCACTAATCGAACATGGATCACCTGGACTACAGCCACTGGTTTGTCCCTCTATGTCATGGACAAGGGTGTTGGCATATAGTCCTGACCAAAAAATTAGAAGTTAATCTGTGAAGTAGTCTCAAGTAAAGCTATTTGGATAAAACACTATAAATACATTCTGCCTAACACAAACAGAGGTCTTTAAGAGTCACTTGTAGCTGTAAAGAATAAATTGTGTTCCATGGTGCTGGCTATTGTTTTTTGAACATTACTGAATTTTTTTTTTGCCATTGCACCAGCCCTGCGTGGGAGGTTTGTTGTGGTGTTTCCTGTTCCTGTATCTCGCTGGGGGCTTCTGACTGAACACATGGATATATGTTCGATTAATATTGTGTGAAGAGTTTAGTTTGGTGAGGTGTTCCTGTTTGTCAACTTATATATTTTTTCATCTTTAAACCAAACACGACGGTGGGACTTACAATTATATAGTGTTGTTTGAACGGTTAACTTCTGGCTGTGAAAGTGGACAATACGTAAAGCAGTCGCCATTTGTGTGATGCGGAATGCAGTATCTCTATGAAGATTAATTTTTCGTGGATGAGACTAAACATTTGGAATCTACAAACAGAACGACTTTCTATATCACAGCATTTTATTACAACCAGGTTTTCTGGATATATTTTTTGGCTGTTGGACTAGTTTCATGTGTGAAGTCTGTGATGGTGTTTCCTGTTTCCCGTTTTTGCCGAGGACTCTAAAAGGAATACATGGACTTATGTTTGGATAAATAGTGTGGACTGTTTCACAGTTTGGTGAAGTTTAAAAAAATTTTAAAGTAATTTGATGTAGGGTCTTACTTACATTCATTTAGCACTATTGAGCAGACAATCTTAGTTTGCGAAAGGGGATAGTGTTCATAGCTGTCGTCATTGTGCAACGCATTGTTCAATATTTTCAAGAAACATTTTTGTTTTTTGTAATGAAACCATTTGTTGAGTTCATTGTTTAGTTTGCGAAAGGGGATAGTATTTGAAGTGGCCGCTTACCAATATTTCGGACGTTTATATTATTGTAAGAACAAATTTTGTTTTTGGAATATGTTTGTTTTTTTAGGAATTCATATTTGGTTTTGATCAGTCTAATTCCTCCCAATAACATGTCAATATGTATTTGGTTTTGATATTTAGGTTTATGTAACATCACAGCCACAGCTGCCATTATATATATTTTTATTTAAGTGAATTGGCTTTACATATATTTTTGAGGCCATCAGTGGTTAAAAGGGCTATGCACCTTGGATGATTCTGGGCCCAAACGTAACCGGCAGCTAAGAGTTTTATGGGATATCTGACGATGCCGGGACGTTTATTGTCAGTTATCCAAACTACCATAGTTAGTTTTCTTTGAAACAATACTTTGTATAAATATACTGTGAGTTTTATCATACTAATTTCATTTTAGCGACGCTGGACGTTTATTGTACATGTGGAATAATATCAGTTAGCTTGTGGATGGGGCCACTTTATTTGGTTTATCAATGTAAGGAGGTTGGTGCTATAGTTTTTTAGCCGCTAGATGGTCGATGTATATATTGGGGGGATTGATTTTTTATGTATTGACAGCTTGGGTTCTGAGGTTGGTAAACTGATTTTTCATTTAAAGATTTGACATAACATTGAATGGAAATGGATCTGACAACCATTTTGAAGGGTTTGTCCCAAGACAAAGATGATGTTCAAATTTTTGGAATTCACAAGGAGGGTATTTCTCCCAATAATGAGAGGGCTAAGGACACGGGGGATCATTGTAAGGAGTTATTTTTCAAAATAACTAAAAGTATGTCACAACTTAGAAGTAATGTTTGGCATCTTAAGTTATTTAAAGCCTATAAGGCTAGAAACATTACTCCTAGGGGTCTTAGAATTAAACTTCAACCATTTGTGAATGGTCCGAATGAACAGTTAAATGATGAATGGGTTAAGGCTCAACATACAGCAACTATGTTATTTGTAGATATTCTCATTTCTTTTTATGAAAGAAGTATTGATGCCAATACTAAACAGGTCAATACATTATGTGACAATATTAAACCCTTTGAGGGACAGATGATATATAAATCTTGTTTAACTAAACTTTCCAAGGATTTATTGGTATTGGAACAAGGTTTAAAAGATAAAAAGATACACAAATTTCAAAGAGATGTCACAGATTATGCAGAAGGAAAGCCCTTTGGCATCAAAAAATATGTTAGATTTAGAGAAGGGGAGTCCTTACCCACAAAATTTAGAAAAAAAGTGACCCAGGTCTATATTAAAAAGATCAAAGACTGATTTTAGCAGTACCTCAGGGGAGGAATCTTCAACTACCGAGCATGAACATGTGTCCAGTCAGGAGTCCCCAGCATATAAGAGAACAAAAAACATGGACTGCCCTTTAGGATTAAGAGACACGGGGGGGGTAGAAAACACAAACATAGACACAGTAAAGAATTTAGAAATGTTATTGGATGTTCTGACTCAGAAATAGATGCATATTCAAATGTTCACAACATTTCATCTGGGTCTTTGAACGATACACAATTAAAAATACTCAATAAAGGGCTATCCTTTGTTCTGGGTTTTTTTGTTAACGAATACAGTTTTGTACAAGGTGTTTTGACCTTTTGCAGATCACTTAATTTAATATTGTTCTTTCAAAATACAGATAACTCACAAAGATCTACTGGTTTTCGGTTTCATAAATCCACTTTTCAGCCACCGATGGATAAATATGTGGCAATTTTTCAAGAAAAGGTGAATAAGGATATACATTTTAAACAGGAAGAGACATCCATGTTAAATAATAATTTATCTGATTTAGAAATCCAGGCCATTGAGAGTTTAAGGACTAACCCAAACATTGTCATTACTTCAGCGGACAAAGGGGGCGCTGTAGTTATAATGGATTCAGAACAGTATATGGCTGAGGCATACGCTCAACTCAATAATAACCAACATTATATGCAGATGCCTTTAGATCCTACTGACATGTTTAAAAAACAAATTGATGAATTTTTGGAAGAAGCGGTTGAGGTAGGAATTATTGACAAGAATACTAAGATGCAATTAACAGTGGCCAATCCAAGTAAACAAATTTTTTATTTGTTGCCAAAAATTCACAAGGATTTATTTAATCCTCCAGGTAGACCTATAGTTTCAGGTCGAGGATCACTAACAGAACCACTTTCAGAATTTCTGACTCTACATATCAAGCCTTTATTAACATTAGTTAGATCTAGGTTAAAAGACACTACAGAGTTTTTACAAATCATCACAGATTCCCAATAAGAGCCCTGTTGGTTAATGTGCACACTTGACGTCAAGTCATTATATACCAATATCCCACATTGGGCTGGGCTGCAGACAGTAGAATATTGGTTGAAAAGAAGCAATCTTTATCCACCTGGTTTGAATACCCTAATTATTTGTATGGTGGAGCATGTATTAACTAAAAATGTGTTTTATTTTCATCAACAATGCTATCTGCAGGTTCAAGGTACAGCCATGGGGGCTTCTTTTGCCCCTGTATATGCTGACCTCTTTATGGGATATTTAGAAGAATATCTCATTTATGACAAATCTCATAATATATATATATATATATATATATATATATATATATATATATATATATATGTTTGTATAGGAATTGGATATATGGCGAAGGTACCTAGATGATTGTTGGCTTATTTGGAGATGTGATCAAGAATATTTGTCAGAATTTGTTCAATATCTTAATGACAATGTTTGGGGGATTGAATTTACTCTCAATGTGCAATACCATCAAATCCAATATTTGGATGTTTGTGTGAACAGAAACAATGACCACACTTTATACACAAAAGTCTTTAGAAAATATCCTCAATACAATATGTTACTGGATGCTAGCAGTTTACATCCCAAACATATTTTTGCAAAAAATCCCCAAGTCCCAATTTTTAAGAATTAAAAGGATTTGTTCCAATAAGGACAATTATGAATTTTTTCAGCAGGATCTTAAGAGATTTCTTGCTCAGGGATATAAATATGGGGATGTAGTTTCAGCCTCCAAATGGGTGCAACAGTTTAATTGTGAGAATTTATTAAAATATAAGGATAAGAATATCTCTACTGTGACACCTATTAGATTTATTACAACTCGGCAGAAAAATTAATGTTATCAAAAGAGTAATCAATAATAATTGGAACATTTTGATGACGAATCCAAAGCTTACTGATATTCTGCCCCAAGAATGTTTGTTTTCTTATAGGAGAGGTCGTACATTAGGCTCTTACTTAAATTGGTATAAGAAAGGTAGAAATCAAAATGTTGGAGGTATACAACGTACATTATCAGGAATCAAATTAAAGGGTTGTTTCCCTTGTGGTCACTGTTCTTTTTGTGTTCATATTAACAAGTCTAAAGAATTTTCTAGTAAAAATGTTACAAAAATTTATGATATCAGATGTTTTGGTACCTGTGGAACCAGTTGGGTTATCTATTTGGTGACCTGTTCCTGTTTAGCTTTTTATATAGGTCAAACTTCGAGACCATTCAGAATCAGGATATCTGAACATTTGAGTAATGTTAGAAATAAATGTTGTACTAGGGCTTTATATAAACATACTTTGATGCATACTAATGCCAAATTCTATTTTCAGATTACTGATGTTGGTAGGGGGGATTATAGTGATAAACCTGGTTGCCATGATTTGTTGAATCACAAAGAAAAAGCATGGATTATTAGACTAGGTGGATTGTTTTATCCAGGTCTAAATGAACATTTATAAAAACTTGTATGAATAACAACAAAATATGTGGTCCTATATACTGGATGATTGTGTTCCCTTACCAATTTTTATATATGTAAAAACTGGAGGTATATACCAGCTTATGTTGCAATGGTAAAATGCAGCTTTAAATGAACTCTCACCAATTTGCATAATTAATGAGTTTTTTTGACTATATATAGTCAGTGAATGGAAGGTTATGGTATCACTGAAGAACACTATATGCCGAAACCAGTATGATTTTGTATTCACACTTTTTACTGTAAAGAATAAATTGTGTTCCATGGTGCTGGCTATCATTTTTTGAACATTACTGAAGTTTTTTTTGGCCGTTGCACCAGCCCTGCGTGCAAGCTTTGTTGTGGTGTTTCCTTCACTAGAGTTGCCAGGTATGAAGAAACACTCATAGCAAACGAGATCTGACTATTGCTATCTGATTCCACCCTTTCCCATTAGCCTCTGCCCTGATGTCCAGTTAAACTGATGGTAACTCACAGTCTGTGCCCAATAAACTGAAAAAAATGCAACTTAATCTGCATTAGTGTCTATTTCCATACTGTTTGGTGCAGACCATGCACCAATCTGTTGTCTTCCTCTAACTACAGATAATCAATCAACATCACAGAAATGATGTAGTCTTCAGAACTCTATGCAGTAATCTAGCTGAGACCTTACAAATTGGCTCCACACAGGGGGCAATAACATTTGCAGCGGTTACGTACAATGCTTTTACTTAAAAAAAAAAATAATAATTGGTGATAATGATATACCAATTGCTTTTAAATAAATAAATAACTACATAGGTCATTGTAAGAGTATGTCCTTGAACAGGACATCCTATCAGAAGCTCACTCTAATGCCACTGAACCGCTTTTGCAGAAGGCTTTTTGCGCTGCAATTCTAATACGGGAGTGATGCCTCCTACCTCACTGTTACTTATTTATAGTAATTCTAAAATGTCTATAAAACAGACGAGGAAGAACACTTGTCAAGGTAGTGTTGCTAAGTTACAGAATGACACAAATTTTATATAGGCATTTGATGGCACAAGACGTCAGTAAGAATTGCCATAAATTTGTGTTTTCTACTGCTGAGGACAATTATGCGAGTACTCCGTTAGCTGTTCTTACTGCCCCATACCACAGCTTATTTATCTTTGTGAAATCTCATATGAACACCTGGGTCTTTGTTGTCATTTTCTTTTACATTTGGTTACCAGGTAGTGCACTAATCACAATGAACCATTTGCAGGTACTGCCCCAGGAGACAGGGAGAATAGACAGGCAGTAAGCTTTACATATCAAAAGCAGAACACAACAGTATCTGCTGACACTACTGTTTTCTCTCCTACAGTGTACCATTTTCCATGCTTCCCCTCCTGGATGCATTCGTTTACATTTCTGTGCACTAAACCCAAGCAGTCAGGCTTTAGACCATTCTGCCAGCCTTGCAAGCTAGTTTAGCATCTTTCAAAAATGTCTTGCTCATTGTTCCAGTTTAATAACTTCACATTGATAAAAAAAAAAACAAATGTTTACTTCAGTCCTCAATGTTTTTTATAAGGACATTAAAACAGACCGACCCCAGTACTGACATAACTGGAAGCTACAACTTGTCCCATATGTTTCTCAAAATGAGATTCATTAGTCTTTCTAATTCGTTCACTAAAAAGTTACGTGGGGTCACATCATTACTAAAGCAGGCTGTGTCTACAGCCCTGTTCTACCATCCTGGTTATCTAGTCAAAGAAGTGCACTGCATTTCTCTCGTATTTGAGAGTGAGAGAGAGAGAGAAACACCTAGGCAATGAAGGAAGTTTCACATTTAGTACTATCTTGGAAATGCCTAGAAATTTCTAACTTCTTTTGCAACAAAACAGTTGAATAAAAAGACAGACTTTCAGCAACACCCACTTACATTTCTTTTGCAGACTGAACCAGATGCTCATTTAAACTAGTAAAAGAAAATGCTTTAATACAGTGATGTTATTACCCCCCGGAACAAAAGGATCAAATATCAGGGCAAAGCAAGCTTGTTTTCATTTCAGGACCTGCTTCACTTTCCCTGCACTGTTATGAAAGACTGAAACTAAGAACTTTATGCAGATTTCAGGTCTACAGTATTACTTCAGTGGTTGTCAGCAATTTTTTTTCTACAAAACTAAATGACGATGATCTCTTCAACTACTTAAAGTCCTTCAGTATTCAAACATGTGACAGTTTTGTTAAAAATATAACTTGCCCTCTACCCAGTGAGGCTTCATTCCCAAAATGGCCCCTTAAAATTTTCCTGCTATCTGATCTATAAACCAGCTAGTAGCAGACCTCTGTGCTGAAAAAAAGCCTTTGTTACTACTTGGACCAAGAGTTTTTTTTCTTTCTCTCTCTCATGGGCAAAAATATGACTACAAAACCCACAACAGTATTTTTCAATATGGATTTTATACAGGGAACCTGTTACTTAATTATTCATCACGGAGTGTCCCTTACCTTATACACACTGATTGCCTCATGCAAGTGCACAAAACCATGGCTGGAGTGTTTGGGAACACACAGGACACAGATAAAGGACTCATCCTCCTGGCAGAATAGCTCCAGTCTCCGTCGGTGCTCCCCACAGCACTGTTCCATTTTCCTATTTGCAGCACACAAATTCTGCATTGCTTCTTTGTCCTTGCAATCCATATCCTGCCTTGTGTGCCCCAGTTTCACTCTCTCAGATCTTCGAACCATTATCAGCCAAGTTGTTTCACTGTATACCTTTGGCAGGAAGTTCCTGTCTACATTAAGGCAGCAGAGTTTTGTTGCATCAAACAGTGTTAATGCAGGGCCTGCAGACCCAGTCCTGTCCTTACAAACAAGAATCACTGCGATGCCAGATGAGGTAAGCAAATAAACTGCTGCGTGTAATCAACACTGTGATATTGGAAACTGTTTTTTTTTTTTTTTTTTTTTTTTTAATGAGCACAGGAAGTAGAAAGCCTAGAGAAGGTACCACCTCCATTTAAAGGGGAAACATCCAGATAGCTTGCTTATTATCCCATGCTGGAAAAATATGCATTACTAAGCAAACTATCTAGATATGACATCTTTAAATTGGGGGGGGGGGGGACTTTTCCACACATTCCATTTTCTCTGCTATAAAAAAAAGCCAGTTACCGTTATCATGAGATTGGTTGCACAAAGCAGTTTATTTCTCAGTTATCTTGCAATCACAGTCATTCTGGTTTGTGGACAACAATTCTGCAGGTCCTGAGTTATGGTAGGATTTGAGACAACAAATCCTCCGTTCCCAAAATGTAAATAGGTGCTTCTTACCAAGAAGAACACAGTATGTCAACTTCTGGGTGATAATGTCTCAAAAGACCTCAAAGACTGAAGCAGAGACATAGAAGGCAAGAAACATTCTGCAGGGAGAAATAAGAAGCACAGAATTGTTGAGTTGTAAATGAGAGAAAATAGCAGTGCTGTCTGAAGCACAGGCTGGAGTCTTGTCAGGATGATGAATTCCTTATTGGTGTTTGTTTCTAAACATTCCAGACACAATGTTGTGTTCCTGCATGAGACAATCACTATCTATAAACTAAGGGGCACTTCATGATGAATTACACTAAAGTAACAGGTTTCATGTACTGAATGCACGTTTGTTTGTTTTTTTTTTCACTGAAATTTCAGCCTTGGAAGTGCATATGGTATTGTTAGTTAATTTATGTTAATTGGTAGCTAATGATAATTTGTTTTTCATTTGCAAAGTTGTAAAGTTTACAGCATAAAAATTGTCGACCTTTAAAGTTGTAGTGATATGGCACCCCCTGCATTTCAGAACAGAAAAAGAGAAAGCTGTTCCCTTTTATCTATCTATCTATCTATCTATCTATCTATCTATCTATCTATCTATCTATCTATCTATCCATCCATCTATTTGTTGACTGGGTTTAGAAATGTACTGCTAGCTGCTTTATAGATGAGATAGTGGGAAAAGCTCAGGGCTATTTTATGGAAACAGTCTTTATTGTTAGAGGTAACCCAAGACATTTGGATTTTTAACAGGAAAGCTAATGAAATGGCTTAAGAGGGTGAACCTGATGACACCCAGTGTTGATAGCAGTCAGGCTGCCAAGCAGCAAGCTCAACAGTAAACAATTAATGAGACGGTGATCAGTGCAAGCCCCATGAACAGTACACCCAAAACTACTGTGTAATTCTTTAAACATTTGAACATTTTCTCATAATACATGTTTAAATGTATTATGAGTACCTCTGCCCACAAACACTGTAACATAAACAAGATTCCATGATTTACAAGCATTAAATACACTAAAACACTGAAACTATAGTTACTAAGATAAGCATTTACTTCATGTGTCTCCATTTTTGATATGTTATATAGTTACTAAGATAAGCATTTACTTCATGTGTCTCCATTTTTGATATGTTATATAGATAATGCATTGCAGTGGTGGTGCTGCGGTAGCGTTGTTGCCTCACAGTAAGACGCTATCCAGTTCGATTCTCAGCTGGAGCGTCTTCTGCGTGGAGACATGCATGAATGGGTGTACCTTCGTTGAAGGTTGTGCATCAGGCCTGGCAAGCCGGTACGTAAAAATCAACTGCCAATCATTAGCGGACCGGAGTTCCGCTGTGGCGACCCCTAACCGGGAAACGCCGAAAGACACAAACAAATATAGATAATGCATTAATGTCATACCTTCATTTATAGAGTCATACATATACCAATGCCATGAAATCCTATGCCCAGTGCCTTCTCTAGGACCACACTCCCTTCTCCTGAAGGACCATACCAGTCATCCCCAGAGTAAATTTGCAGACGCCCATCTAATTAGTTAATTATTTTTTTTTAAAATAACTCATAGCCCCACCTTATATTTCATTACATATCATAACTTATACTGGTGATCTACCAGTCCAAATGGATAGATGATAAAATCAGCAAGCAAAGGACAGTAGTATTACTGGAACTGAATTCATCCTCAAGTCTTGGTGACTACCTTCAAGGGTGGACCCTGTTTTTACAAAATTTCACCAAGGATGCATTTATACATGCTGTATTTTATATAGCATATATCATGGACAGAAGTAGGTTAAAATATAAAAAAAGACAGAGGGGTGTACAAGTCCCAGGATAAAAAAGTGCCTGAGCCTGGTATGTGCACTGGTGACAGAACTGGAAAAAATGATGATGTAGAATCCTCAATACATGGAAACATTCCAATAATGGGGTTAGGCCAGGCTCAGGGTGAGGATGCCCTCCTGTTTTAGAAGGAAGTAGTAGTCCACATAAAACACAAAAACTGTCAGGCCAACAAAAAAACCGCAAAGATGACAAAGTGGACTATTGAGGATTAGAAATAAATTAGGTATTGTTACTATTATGCAAGAAGTCCAGAATTTGCAGATAGAAGATTTACAAAAAATTAAGAGACAAATTAAAGGAAAGAAAAATACTTGCACACAAAAAAATTGTCGAAAGTTTCAAATGCAAATTTTGTTCTTTAATACAACAGATTAATGAAAAACATATATTATATAACATATACGGGTCCTAAGGGAGTTGATAGTTTTTCCTATATAGAACCCTGGACATTCTGTGGATAGGGCTAAATAAACAACCCCCTTACTATTACAGTTGTATTTCTTATCTAATACGTGTTTACCATAATTAGGAATGGTAACCTCCTTGGTTTCTAACCCATATTTACATTGTGCACAATATCCACACTTATTCATTCTACCCTTGGTTCTTGTATAAAGCATATTTTTTTATGTTAACATTTTTTTTGTAAGTAATCCGAGGGCGTGTACCTACAATATTTGAGTATCCAGATTCAATCATAAAGACCCCCAGTGCCTTTTTACAATTTCACCTCCCTTAGGACTCGTGTGTACTAACACTATTATCATATTTCAAAAAAGAACATCAACAATGCCTTGGCAAAACACATTACAAAAAATGGTACACGTTCTTTCAAGTTTGTGATTATAGACCAGGTTGTAATTGGTGACCTGTGGATCTTCATGAATAAATTAATGCATAAATAATGGATTTCATTCAGAATAAGAAAACAGATCAGTTTTTAAAAGCTTGCCAGCTCAAGCATTAAGTAACCTCATTTTTATTCACAGAAAGGAATAACAATAAACATGAAACTACAATTTATAAAACACTCAATAATCTAAACACTACAAGACAAAACAACCTGGAAATATACTGTTTTGCATGAATTAATGCCATGCCATTTATTTCAAGAGAGAGACAATCCTTAACGTGTTCATTAAAGTTCTGTTCGTAACTCAAGTTTTAACATAAAAATCCAAACCTTCGTCTGCTGGTAGTAGAGCAACATCATCAGCCAAACTCCATTCTCGCTTTCTTAGATTTCATATTCAAAGGCAACAGATCTGTCAACAGCAGAAATTATATACTAATGTCTCTCAACTATCCCTGATTTGGCTTGATATTTTTACCTTGTCCCCTGTAAAGTGTTTGATTTTGAGGTAAATCACTGAGGATTATTGTCAGACAATAATGCCAGAAATTAAAGTTTCTTACATTCTATTATTCAGAAAACGCAAGTTGATACATAACTTGTAGCTCTGGGAACATTTTAAGTGAATTAGAGTAATATTTAAAAATTGTCCCTAGTTTTAAGTCTTTGTCCCTGATTATTTTTGGTTTTGTACATAAAAATCAGAGAATCTGAGAGGTATGCATGACAATATTTTCTTTTTATTCTGACAGCTGATTTTTTGAATGTGCTTCATTTTAGCTTCTTGCGGGTCTCATTAAGCAGGAAAATATTAAAAGCACGTGGTAAGAAATAAAAAAAATACTTTCCCTGTTAGACATAGTCATGACAATCACAGCAATTTCACCTAGTAAACAAGTAAAGAGTTTAAAAAAAGTGCTTCTAAACCTATCGGACTGCTAGACCTCTACGGCACAACTGAGCAGATCACTTGCAAGACAGACAATTGAAACTCAACATTGATGACCATAATGTACTTTTCAGCTCAGTGCTGCCAGAACTATACAGTGTAACTCACTGTGACCCCTCTATAGACCCCTCTAATGACACACACACACACGGACACAGACACACACACACACACACAATTACACACACACACACACACACACACACACACACACACACACACACACACACACTGATACAGACACTGAAACATACACACACACACACACACACACACACACACACACACACATACACACACACACACACACACACACACACACACACACAAACATGCATACATATTTACTAGGGGCATACGGACACACAACACAGACACATGGACATACACACACTGAAGCAGACACTGAAACATACATACACAGACACACACACACACACAAACATGCATACATATTTACAAGGGGCATATGGATACACAAACAACACAGACACACACATGGACATACACACACTGATACACAAGCATGCGCACACACACACACACACACACACACACACACACACACACACACACACACACACACACACACACACACACACACACACACTTCCTTAAAGGGTAGAGACTAGTTGGCAGTGGCACACACAGTGCTATTAAAAATGCAGTTGCTCCCACACACATATACCAGTGCATCCACTTCTTCCACTTTCTTTCAGACTCCATTTGATGTCATTCACCTCAGACAGCCTAAGCCATAAGAAACAGAGTTGGATCTCCATGAATCTGTAGCAGCACACATGTAGTTCTGAGCTCTGCTGAGCCCTCAGACCTCCTGCCCTTTTGTGTAATGTCTCTCTTTTGCTGGCATGCACCTCTCTACACTTCTTGCACAACTGCAAATTAAAGGAGCTGGAAAGTATTTCATTACTGGATGTGAATGAACACTAAAAATGGGTATTTCCTGAAAAATACCAAACATATGAGAGGTACAATGTGCAGTTCTATAGTTCCTATTTCCTGAGGAGTGTTTTTTTCTTGTATAGCATCCCCCTGGTGGACGTTAATTCTATTTATGCAGAATCATCCCCTGGGGGCAATGCAACATGATGGCTACAGAATAAGCATTTGCACAAAAAACGCAATGTCCTCACTGCACATTCCAGGTAGGGGTACGAGCTAGGATAGGCAAATAATATCACCCATGTTCCAGGATGTTACCAAACTGAGCTGCTGCTATCTGCTATCACAAGCATATTGTTGATGGTTGGTAATGGTTGACAGTTTGGAAGCAGAAATGACAATGACAATAAAATGATCTTAAAAAAGACAGACTGGGGATACGGCAGTAATCATTGTTAAGGTGAAGGATATGACTAAATGTAAGTGACTGACTGACGTCAAAAGAATATTTGTATGAGACGAGGAAGATTCAATGCGATGACAAAAATTGAATGACAATGACAGCTGTGAGGAAGATTTATTTCACAGCTACATTACATACAGCAAGCCACTAAAAGTATTAGATTACAACAAACTCATTTACGGTATACTGTAAATATAAATGCAAAAAAATGAGTGAGAAAACTGTACAGTGGGAAGTAACAACATTAATAGCAGAGAAAAAAAATCATGTAGCAGAGAAAAAAAAATCATTAACAAAGCTAAACGAAAATATTATTCATAATGTGATACCCTATGAGGCTGAAAATATACCCCAAACCTAGAGCTAGATACATTTTCATACTGAGGTTATGAGCAAGAACTACCTCATAGATGGCTATTCTTATTTTGTAATAGAAGTACTGAATATTGTTAAAGCAATAAAAATAATTGGAAGTGGGATCTTTAGAAATGGGAAGGAGGAAATTCAATAGAAATAAATGGAATTTGTGGGAAAAAAACATGAAGAGTAATATTCAGAAGGAGTAAGGTATAAGGGATGGCAGGAAATGAGCAATTTATGTAATGTTAGAATGAATGACAGTTATGACGAAGGAAGAAAGTTTGCATGTAATGTATAATGCAATTATAATATGGTTTTGTGATTAATGTGTGTGTGCCTATGTCTTAAGTGACAATTTAATAAATGTGTTTTAAAAAAAGGATATATGTCGAAAGGAAATGATGTTGAACAGGTGATTAATCTAGATATGATTAAGGTTTGCACACAAGTATATTCTTCATGCTTCCATTCGGTATTAAACATCCACTAAAACTAATATGTTTTGATCTGATGTGGCGGTCCTTTAGTATGTTTCCCATTCTTATGTGACTGCACACTTCTAATAGAGATGAGACTTGGTATAGTAAATTTTGATTGCCTTCTTAAGTACTGTATGGATGCTGCCTTACATGAAGTGGAAGGCTATTCTAGCACTTAAGAAATAGGGATTCAACTGACGTACGAATTGTGAAGTGTTTTCAGCTGAAAGCACGGTATTTAAGTACTCTTCTGGCTGCTGCATATTGTATTTCAGGTCTTTTAATCTTGTATTAAGCTCAGATTCCTTAACAGTATTAAAACATGCTCTTTAAAGTTAATTTAAAGTCCAATATAATACCACATGCATTTCTAAGAAGAGACTATCTGCTCGCCCCAAGCTGGAATTGGCTTAAGGTATTGTGGCTTGTCATTACTAGCTGATTGGTTGCCTGAACAATTAATACAAAAAAATGTACCAGTAATACAGAAAATAGTACAAAGAATTATTCACAATACGAAAGGAAGAATACAAGATAAATTTTGCCTATGACCAGAGGTACACCCTGCAAATATGTACAAGTTTAAGTTATTGGTCTGACGTTTGGGGTGGGAAGATCAGGCAATTGAGGAGTACAAACAGGAAATCAAGTGACAGATGGCTGGAGGAAGAAGAATGTGATGCAGGGATTACAAGGAAATTAGGAGAAAACTAAAGCAGGATATTAACTGTTTACAGATTTAAAATGCATCTAGTTTAAGGTAAATGCGTTATGAGGTGAGACCTTATTGCAAGCTTTTAGCTAACAGATTATTTTGAGTGAAACATTTACATTTGACATTTTTGAAAATATTTTTTTAACCTGGACTGTCATTCTTTCTAAGAATATATTCCCTTTAGTGAAGAAGAAAATGATTCGGAGAGTTGAGGTGCGACAACAGAAATGTTGTGGTAGCTGCAATGTTTATATGGTGGTAGGAAAGGACCATATGAGGACAGGGACCTGAGGTTTTACTGGGGTTTTCACAGTGACAGCCTTCCTGTCAGAGACAAAATCCATCTTTTAGTGTTAAAAACTTAGTGTTCATATCCTTTGTTATTTTCCTGGTGAGAATAGGCCTCCTGTGTTTAAGCCATCAGACCTCCATCATGGAGTCTTTGTCAGGGAATGCTTGTGTTGCAAAGTATATACTATGGCAGAATCATCAGCACATTGCATCATGGTACACTCGTTTGTGTGCAGTCTGTCAGCAGTAATTAAAGAAAAGGGTACATGTTCCGAGACTCACTCTATGCAGAACATCAATGTTTTTTTCTGATGAGGAGCTAGCTGATCAGCATTATGTAAGGCAATGGATTCATTTTACTTATCTAAACCACCTCAACACCAGATCACTAAATCCCACCTTTGTAAGTCATTTATGTAGCATGCTGTAATCCACTATACCAAATATTTTGATAAATCCAGGAAGTCAGCATCCACATGATGTCCTAGCTCCCTCCTGATGGTTAAGGAACCAACAAGCTTCCAATGGGTATGTTTATACTCAGACCACCTCCCAAATCAATGCCATGTTTGAGAGTGAATATTCAGTGTTATCTAGAGAATGATTAAGCTGTTAATGGGATCACCTTTTGCAAAAGTTTTGTGAAAGTATTAAGTATGTTGATGGAACCATAGCTGTCAGATTTCTGGAAGTTGTTTTTATTGGGTATATGAACAATTTTGTTCTGCTTTCATAGCTGGAGCCATGATTTGTTATCTTATGCACTCGTTGATAAGTATCACAGGTGTAGTACTTTGAATTTGTTTTGTGCAAACATTTTTTCTATTGTAGCACAGCTGAGAAATCTAAAAGTAAACTCATAAATTCCTCTATGTTAAACATCTGTGCCTGCTTACAGGGACAGATCTTATGATTGTTGATTAGTTATGGAGGAGGGAATAATCTTTAAAGGTATAAGCAGTCTCAAAGTGAGAATTACGAAGGAAGGGATGATTTCTTCATGACTCTACTTCGTATGCATTACAGAACTGACCATGTTAGATTTTCATTGTATTTTGCACATTAATTATGAATAGAAAAACCTGCATTGGTGGCACAGAGAGAAAGATCCTTGACTACATCCAAGGCTACACAAGTTCAGTTAGCAGCTGACATGCTTGATGGCACAGCAGGGGAAAATGGGCATGCCCGTCCTAGGAGGGACTATGGTTCCCAGCCAGATTGTGCCAATACACTGATGACACAACTTCAGATGGAGAGTAGGGGCATCTCTCGAAATTGAAAGGGGACTATTGAAGTGAAGACTTGGATGTGGTTGCCCAGTCTTATGATGGTAGTACTTGGTACATGTGGAGTGTCATGGATATGTAGATACAAGGACACAGGAGGCTCGTGAGGTTATGCAAATGATCACATCACCACCAGTGAAAGAGTTAAGCCAAAACCCCAACATTTTCCCATTACTTGGTTGAGGTCAAATGACATTCATGGCTGCCCGAACCTGAATGACTGTCCCTCTCAGGCAGCTCTCACATCAGCTCCAGGTAGAATTCTTGGAGAAAATAAATGAATGACCACTCTCTGATTGAGTTAAAACTTGATGGTAGCAGGCATAATGCAAAAAAAAAACTTAGGGGAAAACAAAGTATGTATCCAAAACACTTTGTATGAATTTATGAGAGCAAACATTTTCTGAGCATTTTCTGTATATTTGCTTTTGTCCTGGTTTGTGGCTGAAAAGGGTATTTTGGACTAGAGTGCCAACCTAGCAAACAACGATAAATCAAATAAATCATGTAACCTGACAGAGAATTCATGATGTAACAAATACAATACAAAATAGACTGCTAACATTTCAAACAAAAGCCAAAGCACAGTGCCTTCACTTTTTAAAGAATCAAGCCTAAAGAAATACATGATGTGATATAGACAAGCATATGCTCCCTAACAAAGAAAATTACTACATTTTTGCATAAAAAGTGAATTTATTTTTTTTTCAGTAGATGTATTTGTGTTTTAATCCCGATAATAGTTTGGTTGTGTCAGTTCTCCTTGAACATTCTCATGCCATCTCAAATATTACTACTGGTAATGCCTCCTAAGATTTAAAATTCATCCAGTCTTCTCCATTTCAATATATAACTGATGTACACACACTGCAATTTAGTAAACGAAAAAAAAAAATAGAGGTCCATGAAATTAGAATACATAAATGCAACCAATGTGAAGGAAGCTGTTCAAATGAAGGAAGCCATTCAAAGGATGATCCTTGCTGTAGGAATGTATATGTGATCAGGATACAGTCATCAGGTAGATGTGAGTCACTGGCCAGATGTTGTCAGCAACTGGATTCCCCCTCCTACCTACAGAAAGATGCAGCTTAATTTTGAGCCATGGCCTTTAGGAGGAATCTGCTATGAAAGTAACAACTACACACACCTAAAATATGTCCTTTTTGTAGTCCTCAAAGTACCTCATGACAGAGCAAAATATTTAAAGAAAAATGCTATCAAATGGTCCAAGCATCACTAAGATAGTAGGATGCTACCCAACTACATAATTTGCAAAAAGAAATGACCATTCATACATGCAAGCCTGCAGAATGTAACAGCTATCCTAAAATCAATTATATATATATATATATATATATATATATATATAATGTATAACATATTAATAATGTAGTTTGCATTTTTTTTGTACAGATCTAAACTATAGGTTCATAGATTAGTACTAGGCTAACTGCCCTTGCAAGCCTAGCCAATTATCTCCTGTGAGATTCAAACTCTGTACCTTGTGTTTGTAAGGCAAACACCTTAACCATTAGGCCATCCTCCCAACCCTTCACTATGTTCACTAGTCTCACTATATCTATAACCTCAAGGGGAAAATATGACTGGGAATATAGCCTGCAGCAATGAGGTTACGATTCTGAAATCTGTTGTTATGGTGATTATCCGTCACTATTTACACTGTGTGTGCAATGAGCAATAATGCAAATCATACATACATGCAGCCAAGCCAGTGTGCACAACAAGCAGTGCCTTGTCGCAGCAGCACAGCTCAGTGGCTACATCATGTGAGGTCAACTCACCGACTGTATGACCAGCATAGGTGAAGACTGACGGTGCACGAGCACTTCTGGTAGTCGTGATGAGTTTGTGCAGACAGGTTGACAATGTCGATGTAATGCGCGGCAATATATATATAAACGAACAATGAAAAGGAAAAGAGTCCTGATAGCTGACGGGGGGGGGGGGTACAGGTTATATTATAGTAACAGAATCTACCAAGACGGACATAAAAAATTGTAAATAAAGTTGCACAATGAAGGATGTCAGAGAAGACTGGAGAAGGTGGTATGACAATATGTGAATGATGAATGATGTGAAATATAGACAGGAGAGGTAGGATACCATAAAGTTACATGATGTACCAGTCTGCACCTCCGCTGATGTTCCACCAGAGAAATCAAATGCGTTAATGTGCCCCATGTACGAACCACATCAGGGTATGAGCAGTGGACCTGCATTATAATCTTACTGTCATTAAACAAGGAAAAAAAAAGGATACAGTTATGGGAGTCAGCCCATCAATTCAGTCTGCATGCCAGTATATCAACAGTTCCCTAGCAAGGGGAACTACTACAGCAGTCATACAGGCCAAACAACAGCAGAAAAAATGATAGTCTAAATGCTAGTAAAGGAGCAGCATATAGGAAACTGCAGCAATAAAGATCTGAGATGGCACATGTGGATACCTGTTTTGAAATGGCAGCATCTTGACATCTCAGAAAGGGGACATCCGCTAGACCAAGGGGAAGAGTTCTGACCTCTATAAATACTGTTGGATATATATGGGGACTCTGCAGCTGATGTCCTAGTAATCAGTATCCCTGCAACAGTGAGCTAAAGGAAGAACATCACTCTCTTCAGCAGTCAGAACATACCCAGGATTGTCTAGCTGTATTTTTTACAGGGTTACCTGTACTGTTCATTGTCTTGGCGTATTGGTTTCCACATCACAATGGCTTCTGATATTTTACAGATTTAAGTATATTAGTATGCAGAACACTATGTTCTCAAGGTGTGGATATTTCAGGGAGTAACAATATTTTTAATTACCTTCTACTTCTTTCCTGATTATACTTTTTAGGCTGCTGGTTATAGAAGGCCCCATATATTCATTACACCTGCATTTCAGTAGTTCTTTGTGGTTCATGTGTACAGTCTCCAATGTATGGATCTTGCCATGCTAGTGTAGTTTTGCGTGCACAAACATCAAGCCCAAAGAATAATGCTGTCAGAACATGTAGCACATTCTAATTCTATACTACTCTTCAGTTTTGGTTTAATCTTCAAATATACTATTTTGCAAAATGATTCTCTAAATCTGGGAATGAAGGCCATCTTAGCCTTGCTTTCCTCATGGTTTGGAACTTTCCCTGGGAAATTCTGGAAACCTTGGGAAGTGAAAACACTAAGGAGATTAGCCATATGAGACTAGATGACACACATGATTGTGGGTAACAGTAGAGGGTCTCGGACAGCTCAGTGTAGTAACTCTGTCTAATGAGGAGAAAGATCTCTGCCCATGTATTACAGAGGCTCCCATAAACAATGAACAGCACCAAACTCCTAAAAAGGATACATGATAGTGTCCAGTGTAGGGTCAAACTCACATGACAAGATAAAGTGCAATGAAGAAGCACGGAGAAAAATTGGCCATAAGGAAACAGACAAAGGGGGTTTCAATGTATAAAAGTACAGAAGGAAATCCTTTAGATTACTGGAATAAGTTGCTTTTTTTCAGGGAGAAATGGAATCCAGAAGTCATTGTGCTTACCTTATTCAGAGAGAAAGCAGTGTCATCTACCTCCTGAGACATTGAAAGGGAATAGAACCCCAGTCTGCCAGACCTCCAGACTGATCAGCTAAGTTTTGAGGGGGGCTTAGTGAGAAGTTGGGACACTAAGCTGTGCCAGGGAGAACACTCTAGGGTATTGGGAGAGGAGTCCCTTGTTGGTCCCCTACCATGTGATCCTTATTTCAAAATACAGAATGACCTGGTCTATATGGTACCTAAGAAGAGGCAAGACATTATAGGCCAGCTGCTGATACCCAAGCCATTTAGGCGGACAACCATATTTATATACTGGAATCATTTAGGGAGGGACAAAACTAAAGCAAGGAACTATCCTAAAATAAACTGAAAAACTATTGTGCTTGGTGCCCTAGTGCAAAAAGACAGTCCCTAACCTTGGTTTCAGGAATCCTTTAATTCCGATGCCTTTATCTGAGGTACCATTTGAAAGAATCATTACAGACATTGTGAGGCCATTAGTTAAATCCAGCAGTGGATACCAGTGTATTCTAGTCATGCTAGACTATGCCATCCAATTCTCCAAAGTCATTCCCTTTAGGACTAATTTCTGGGTGATTAGTAGGAACTAATATTGCTCTTTTACTGATACAGAATGCCAAAGAACAACCTAACTGACCAAGGTCCATTCTGTCTGACATTCAGTCTCTGCATTTCCTGACTTGTTCTAGTTGGTTCTGACATTTTAAATGGTAAACACCAATTGTTACCCTATTTGCTGTTTACAGTATGAGGGAAGCCTGAACCCTGTATGGGATTCTGCCTCTATTAATTGTTATTTAACAGATGACCAGACAGCCATTAGATACAGTGAAGGAAATATGATAGTGTTGTAGTTTATTATATTGATGAGAAGGTTGAAGAAGGTGATGTCCATTGTGGGGGAGCACATGGAGGAGGGTCTATATCACGTTGTCGAAGTTTTACAACTTTGAATGCTATATGGTCGAACCCATATGTTTGAAGTTGTAAAACTGTGAAAACTTAAAAAAAAAAATAAATGAAAATAATAAATAAATTACCTGGCGGTTGTAAGCAGGGGGGCAAGCCCCCATGCACCCACCCCACATGGGAGGCTGCACCACCCACACCCCCCTCTTTAAATATACCAACTCTGAGACCGCACTATAATTCAGTACAGTGTGGAAAGGGAAGATTTTCCTTTACTACATTGTAGTGCGATCTCGGAGTTGGTATATTTAAAGAGCAGGGGATCTGGTGGGTGCAGGGGGGCTTGCCCCCCTGCTTACAACCATCAGGTACATTTTTTATTATTTTTATTTTCTTTTTAAGTTTTCAAAGTTTTACAACTTCAAACATATGGGTTCGACCATATAGCGTTCAAAGTTGTAAAACTTCGACAACGTGATATAGACCCCATGGAGGAGGTTTAAGTGATCCACTGTGGAACGTATAACAGAAATGCCTGAGAAATACAGTTTCAAGTGGGAGAGACAAAGTTTTTTCTAAGCTTCTTTTTGACTTTCTGCAGCTGACCACCAGCTGTCACCACTTCCTAAACTCATTCACCAGTGTTACTGGACCTACCTTAGACTGCGGCAGGAAGGGGAGACACAGTACCCCAGTGCAGCATCATACTGCTGACAGACAGTGGTTTTACTTTTTTTCATCCCTGTATGTGTATGTCCAGTAATATCCTCCTGGCAGGATTGTGCAATGAGCATCTATGCTGAACCACCTCTTACATTCACAAGGAGATGATATCAACACACCCACAGTAGCACTTTTATGGCTGCTTCCCCAGTCTCCACCAGGGGAAATCAAATGTTCTAGTGTCCCCATGTATGAACCACTCCCTCCTTCCTCCAGAGATAGGCACGTCCATCTTCCCCTGACAGCACTGCAGATGCCTGAGCCACTAATCTAACCCAGGTCACCCGACCTATAGTCAGGTCATTATTTCTCATCATCATCCTGGCTTAAGTGGGATACCAAGTTAGTTCTGGCTCCCACAAATGAAAAGAAGTTCTTGGCAAAATGGCAAGGACCCTATGAGATAATTAATCAATGAGATGAATTATAAGGTGAAACACAATGGGTGGAGTTATACAGAGCAAAATTTATTATATAACGGTCTTAATAACCTGGAAGGGGATGTAAGTAAGTGCAATGAGCATACTGTCTAAAGGCAGTGCTCGAGAACTAGGAAAGATGACATCTATCCCAAAGCAGTAGTAGATGAGACCTTTTTGAAGTCTCAGAAACAGGATATCCAAGAGTTCCTGACGAGGAACAAAGTTTTTTTAAAGATGCCTGAAAGAACTCTTACTTAATATTATATGGAAACACTTTGAGAGATACTGGCTGAACTTGAAATTGGTAAGTGTTGGTCAGTGAACTACCTCTGTAAACAAATATTAATAAATACAGTCAACCTAAAACCTTACAGAGTATCTGAATCCCAAATGCTGGCAGTCAAAGAGAAGAGGAGATACAGAAAATGCTGACACTGGGTGTGATCCAAGAGTCCACTAAGGACTGGAACAGACAGAATCATACGATTTTGTAATGACTTCAGAAAACTTAAACAAAATTTCTAAGTCTGATACTTAACCTATGCACCTGGTGGATCAGCTCACTAAGCAGCTATGGAAAGCTAGGTTTCTCACTATGCCGGACTTAACAAAGGGTTATTGGCAGATGCCCTTAACTAATGAGAGTAAGAAGAGACTGCATTTTCCACAGCAGAAGGATTATTTCAGCATACTGTCCTCCACATTGGTCTCCATGGGGCTCCAACCACATTTTTGAGGTTAATGGTCCAAGTGCTTACATCCCATAAGTTCTATGTTGCAACCAAACCGGATGACATTGTACAAGTGTGATTTCCCCCACACTGGCTCTCTTAACCCTTACCAAACACAGTTTCACAAGCCCACTCTTTGCTTTCATGTTTGCATCCTCCAAAGATACATATAGTTATAGACTCAATAAAGAAGGATAGGCTTCCTGCTAACACCTCAAAATGCATGGTAAACAGCCTTGGGTATGTAACAGGGTGAAGGCTGATAAAACCCCAAAATGAAAAGATAGAGGTGGTCAAGGAGTGGCCTGTCCCCCAAATGAAGAGACAGATAAGGCCTTCATAGGTTTTGGTGGACACTATCAGAAATTTACTCCACAATTTGCATCTGTTGCATGCTCTTTTATCCATCTGACCTAGGGGTAGCTAGCTGAATAGGTCAGGTAGATGCCAGAAACCATAGAGGCTTTCTAGAGTCTAAAACAAAACCTTTGCTTGGACTCGGTCCTGTAGTCCACTGACTTCTCCAAGCCTTTCACTGTACACACAGGTGCTTCTGAGTTTGGGTTAGGGTAGTGCTGATCCACAAAGTGGACAATAAGGATCATTTGATATGTTATCCCAGCAAGAAAATAAGCAAATTGGAAGCCACAACAGAAAGGGAATACCGAGTCATTATACAGGCATTAGGGTCTCTCAGACATTCTCTGTTAGGGCTAAAACTGATATTGATTACTGATTATACCCCCCCCCCCCCATGGCATCACAGAAGGAAATGTGAAGTTCTGTTGGACAGCCTTAGCACTTCAGCCATTCTGCTTTAAAATCCAACAACTCCCTGGTGTTCACTACCATATTGCAGATGGTCTGTCTAGGTTTCACAGACCTTCCTCCAGATGAATATCTAATTGGTAATACATTCTTACAGTAGGTGGCCATTTTAACAAGCCAAAACAAATAGTGAGCTTTTGAAACTGTTATTTGGTAAGGGTTAAGAGAGCCAGTGTAGGGGTAATGACACTTGTACAGAGGACTTAGGAATGGCCATTTTAAAGGAAAAGTTTAACATCTCCCACAATTTAATTTAACCTTTGTGTTTCTTTTTTTTCCTACAATATGGTTCCAGTATTTGCAGGTACCAGAAACCTGTTTGCACTTTATAAATCTTTCATTTTCTTGCCCTAGAATCAAAGGAAGAAAACCCACCCACTTTTTAGCTTAACTTCTCACATACTTTAACAGGGGAATTTGTCTCCACCTAAACGACATTGCACAGACACATGAAAATCTGTTGTTTTCCCTGTCAGTTAGACCTACTGATGTCAACAGGTGAACAGCTGCTATAAAAAAGGCAGAGTGCTGTGAATCTAATTTTCACAGCCATTATTGCAGACAGCAAGAGAAACCATATCAGTACACCTAGCTGATAGAGTTACCACCTGTTTCTCTTTCTGTAAAACAGTACTGATTTAGTCAGTTCTGTCCTGCAAAGGAGGGGGAGGGGGGCATGGGGGAGGGGTGAAGTTGAAAATAGCAAATGTCTTGATATTCTACAAGAAAAAGTATTTTCTGTCTTTCCTCTAAATGACACAAAGCTTTGATACTACATGTAAGTCACCTTAATATCATACAAATTAGTATAAACAACCAATATTGCATACCATAGTCTTTATTTTGGCGATGAGATTAAAATAATTATTTTTCATTTGATGATGGCATGATTTGTCCTGCATAATCTGAAGTTTCAATAAAAATGTTATACTCTGGGCATCTAAAAAGATGGCACCCTAATAGCTAGCCACATATTTTGTATAGTGATCCACTTGTAAGTGGTATTTTCTGCAATAGCAGTAATTTTTTAAAAAAAGTATTGTTATTTTTATGCACAGAACTACTGATTTGTCATTCTCATGTTGCAATGTAACAAATAAAAGGGTGGTAGCAATGCAAGAAAAGTGACAGAATTTATTGTATGCAGGCATTTGAGTTTCAGTTTAAAAAAATATCCATATACAAATTTGATTCCTTGATGACAGAATCCCCAAATCCTCCCATGACACAAACATCATATAATATATCTAACATACACAAATGACTGATGCCAAAGTCACAGATAAAACTCAATGCCAAGAAATGCATTATAGTGCCTTTTGGGAAAATCACCCCATAAGAGTTGACCTGGTAGTCAGGGATCTGGGAAGGGATACATAGACAGTAGTCTGGCCTTTGGCCAACATGTGGCCAAGACAGTAGTTATCCATTTTTTTATTTATTTATCTGTTTGTCAACTGGGAAAGTCTGACTGTGCAAAGCCCATTTTCAGTGGAAGCCCAGGGATAAAATCTCCAGTACAGTACATTTATATTAACAAGTGAATTTCAGACAGTTCTCAGAAAAACAACAGTTAAGGTTCTATAAGTCTGGGCATAGCATCTGGGTCCAAGGAAAGTCACAGTGCCACCTTATTCAGCCCATATCACATCCATCGAGTACAACGCCCATTTCGGCATGTACCCGTCCAGACATATGCAACAATTGGAATACTCACAAAGGTTTTACCAGGAGACTCCAGCATATAAACACATTGTTCTACATAGATTGCCCTAAAGCCCTATCTCTATACTCTGTCTCTTAAAGGTTACTGAGGGGTGATCTATGCCTGGAATATGACATTCAGCTCTGGATGCACCTTTTGCACATCTGCAAAATAAACAAAATCAGAACCACTAGATCAAAGGATTTAAATTTTGCTTGTGATATAAATACAACATGTTGACAAGAAAGATATATGTCTCAATGGTTCCTCATTTTCTATAACAGTCTCCCCATTAATGTGAAGAAGAGTGTAACCTTGACCAATGGATGGGAAATCAAAAGTTCATCCTGGGTCTGGCTCCCAAGTCTCTGATAGACAGAGGCAGACAGTAATGCCCAGACTAACATACCCCTACCACATAACCCCTAGATACTTCCTAATATACCCCCTCCTACTAAAGGCCCATGATACACAGGGACACAGGTGGGCTGGACTGCACAGCTAGGCTTATAAAGGCCCTGGCGGACGTTAGCCTAGTATATACCTATGACCCTATGAGAACAGATATGTGTTATTTTTTTGTAATGTGCATACAAAACACTTGTGAGCAAAAATAGTAAGCACATTTTTTTCGACATGAAAAATAGAAATTGTTGCAGATACCGGTGAGCACCTCAGTAAGTTATTTTAAGTGTTGATCAACAGCTCTTGGGTTGTAGTGCTAACTTTGATACTTTAGGAGTATGGGGGCGGGTCAGTGCTAATAGTACTGGAGTTTAGCTACATTTTTGGGTGATATAAAATTGCTCTGAATGGCTTGTAACAGGTTCTGAGAAAAATGTATACGATGGTCACTCCAGAATAAAATGCAAGCACTACTGCTACAGACAGTATGTAAGATGCTCATACCGCTGCCATTGTATATCAATGGACTAAGAAGGCAATATTCACTTCCTTAAGTCTAGTATGACCCACATAAAGGGCACTTGAAATGAATGCTGGGATTGGGACACAAAAGCAGTAAAACAAGATCACTTTAATATGTCAAGCCCTGTGTTTGCCATTTTTTAGAAAAACATACTCAAATTTTATAAGAGGAACCAAGAGTGAGGCTAATGCTTTAAGGTAATGCAAGAAACAAAGATGCAATTAAAAAAAATACTTCCAAGGCAGAGTTTTCCTTTAAATCGAGATTCCTGAGGGCTTGGTAACTGGGATCAACTGAATTCCTGTGGCTTTTTAAGGCCAGGGAAGGTTAACTATGGCAGAAGACAGTCCAAGTTCAGGCTAGTGAAGTCCGTGATCACCAGTGGAAGTCCTGGAAATGGAGTGTTGGACCTGCCTTAAACTGAGAAGTTACAGATAAAAGACTGAGTGTTTCACCCATGAAATCCAGACAAGTAAGACATTTTATATTTCCTGAATCATATCTTTCCAAGGAGACAGACTTTTGTTCTAAAAAGACACTTTTGGTTTTACTCAAACTGCTTTGCTACAGTGTGCATGTTAAAGACTGTCAACTCTGCAAAGTGATGTGTTTAAAATTAGCAATGCAGCTCCTAAATAAGCTACCAAACTGAACTATGCATTACTATAGAGTGCTCTATTGCTTTTATTTCACCTGTCGTTACTTTTTTGGTTAGGATCACATGCAAAGGCGTTGTCTTACCTTTTTTGCAGTAATTATGTTCTTGTCATGCAAAAATGAGCTTTCTAATTTAAAGTATGTAGTGTTTTGTTTATTCACTGGACTATATTTAAGCTTAGCAAACTTATGTTTGTATTTCCTGTAAGGTGACCAGCTACTAGGTACATCCTGAGTCAGAGTCATGTGATCCTGCATTTTAATGATGCAACAGGGGGACACGCAGCTTTGTAGTGGATAGGTAGTTTCTATAATCTGCAGATTTTAACACGTGACACAGCAGTACAATCAATCATTCAGGCAATCAGATAATGAATCAATATTTAACTAAATGCATTTATATTCAAACAAAAATTAAGGAGAGAAATGAAACAGGATGACATTCCTAGTAAACATATGATGCCTGCATGCAGTGGAAATAGAATGATGTAATCAGTAATGACTAGTTGTCTACCATGAGATGATCACCCTTAGGAAGAAAACTAGGGATATGTGAATCATTACACTACCCTGCAGTAAAGCATGTTTCTGTGTATTATGCATTGATTGGACTAGCAGTGAAACAACGTTCATTGTAGTGAACAGGCTTCTTGGTAAAATAGAAGCTTCACCAATATGTGAGACAGTACCTAATGGGAAGCCAGACTGCCTGCAGTACGAAGTTCCACATACAGGTGGAGCTGTACTGCAGGCTTCAGAGGTCATGGAGAGAAAATCTGGGACCATGCACATATGCATTCCACTGTATTGTAAGCCATCCTCCATACTCTGTGGACAAGTGACCCTGCATGCTCATCCCTCATCTTGGGAGAATGCAGGAATGATGATCATACTACCCTGTAGGTGAACTCCAGTGTTGGGCAGCCTTATGACATTGCAGCTTCACCTGTATGTCAGACATGGCTCCCTTACAGCAATGCTAGGTTTTATATAAGATGAGGCTGATACATTGGAAAATATTGATTGGACACAGCTCCCCTGCTGAGTGTTTGGGTAAGTCTGTGCTATACTAAAAATAGGTAGTGACATTCAATAACATAGAACACTATAGAATCCGAGTTCCTGTTCCTAACATAGTGACACTTCTTTCAATTCAATACCTTGAGATATTCATAGAATCATAGGAGGTAACTAGGCTAATGGCCCTAGGGCCCTTACAAGCCCAGCCAAGTGCAACACTTGTTCCCATGAATATCAAGGTATTAAGTGAAACTAAGTCAACTACTGCTTCTGTCCAAGAGGGACACAGGTGAAACTCCAGGGGTGAATATTTGGTTTCCCATCCAGTCATCCAAATTATGCTTAAACAGGGTCAGCGAGGAGCTTTGCTTTACCTGAATTGGAAGTTTGTTCTCCAGCAAGTTCTGTTGATGTCACATACTAGGTTGAGTTCCCTAGAGTGAGCTCATCTTATATGAATGTGCAGCATTTCCATTAGAGCATGATCTGAGATTGCTTTATATGCAAGGCAGTGGTCACCTCTGAACAGTCTGTAAGGCACAGACTATAGTGACAGTGATTTCAGTCTGTCAATGTATGACATATGCTGAAGACCCTGAATTTTCTTTGTAAGAAACTTTTGAGGTCCTTCCAGTTGCTGCAGGTGCCTGGTAAGTAACATGCCAAAGGTAGCATTCTGCTCTATTACTGGCCTGATAAGTGAGGAGTGCAGGGGGTTTATAACCTTTGTTGTTCTGGATGCAATGCCCTTACTTATGAGGTGGGTGATGCAGAAAGCATTTCTTAACACTGTGGAGATGTGGTGGCCAAAGGAAAAGTTGCTGTCAAGCTGTATGCCCAAATCTCTCACCACTGATTGTGTGCTTAGGGTGTTGTTATTAATGTGGTAATTTGCAGGTATATCGGCCATGCCGAAGGGGATAATAATGCATTTTTGCATTGTTTTAGCCCATGACTTTGGCACCATTCATTTGCCTGTGTAAGTCTCTCTTGTAGCATGTTGATATAATTTGGGAACTCAATGCCGGCACCTGGTTTGCAATCATCAGCAAACTTTGTCAGCCACAGGCCTTTTGTTTTAGCCTGTACAGTAATATGCTTAGTGCATTTAGAGCTTGAAAAGGGTTAACACATTTATTCTATTTCATACTGCATAAATCTGTACAAACTGCAGACGCTTTCTGACCTTGTATTGTTAGCTAAAATCTTGCTTGTGCCTTGGAAATTTACTGAGAAGCAGATGATTCCTGCTTATGTTAGGAAAATAATGAATAGAACAATACTACTTGTATGAAACTTAGACAAGAAGTTCCGCTTATGGTGTGAGAAAATACACAGCTGTAGAAGCTATAGATAATTAGGACAAAGCCTGTTTGAAAATATGAACTGCAATCAGCATTTGCTTGTATCTGAATTAGAAGAGTACCTTGAAAAGTAACACTGTACAATACAGACTTGTAAACGGATTATTGGTCACCAAGGCCAGGTTGTTTTTCTCAAAAGTTTCTCACAAATCTAGTCATGTCAGCAGAAAATCTGAGCAACATCTGCTGTAGAACAATGCTAAAAGTTGTGTTTGATTACGTCAGCTTAGAAGGCCATGTCTTGTAAAACAGTATAAGAATGAACATACTTCCTGTTAATAGTTAGACAAATCCTTGTATTTGCATGTTTTTGTCTCCTTGCGGCAAGTAAATTAAAAGTGCCTTAACTGAACCTTACGTGTATTGGTCTTTGAAGTTTTTTCCTTTGACAGATTGGTCCTTCGAGCCGGAACCCCTCACTTCACCTCGGATCAGACAGGCCAGGTGGCTTGAAACCGTACGGTAAGAAACTACATCGGTTCTTCTTATTTGAAAAGCCCTCCGACTGAATTGTCATACAAAAGAGGCCAGCCACTTTCTGATCTGCGACTGAAGGACGGGTTTACTCGAACCAGGTGATCAATCACGAAGGCTCAGGTAAGGTGAATCCACCTTCTTTTTTTCTGATTTAGATCAGGGACTAGATTTGTATTTGTTCTGTTAGAGACTTTGTTTATAAGTCAGGGACAGAAAGATTACTGTCTTGTCATAGATCAGGGAAACAGAGCAGGTAGGCAGTCTGAAGAGACTATAAAAACATCAGTGGTACCACGTTAAAAATAAGGTGTTACGTAATGATTAAAAGGGTAGAACAAAATGGGTAATAATTGCACAAAAAGGTCCCAAAATCCGCCGTTAACCGAAGATGCAAAATACATGCAGTCACAGCGTGCTGATAATATTAAATACTACTCAAAATGGGTTAATAAGTATGAATTTGATGGTAAATTAGAAAAATCCTTGCTTGTCAAACTTGTCAAACAGCTTAAAACCGATTCTAGAGGTCAGGTAAAAAAACAACGTCAGTTATGAATTCCTCAGGCACACAGGTGGCTTGAGGAGGTAAACCGTAGGGAACAAAAGAATAATAAATCAAAAGCAATGTTTTTAGATAAAGAGGACAATAACTTAGTAATAGCATCGGCTCCTCCACCTCCTTTTCCAGAATATGAAGTACGTGAAGAAGTTAGTCCACCCCCGCGATATCCTGCTGTCACGGTAAATAGAGACACTACAAAAGCGTAACCATTTATTAGAGATCCCGTCGAGACCAGGTCTCGAACACGGGCAGGAAACTCAAAAGGGGACATTGAGTTATATCAAATGGGTAGAAATTCACGATTTATGAGTGAAGAAGAAATATGCCCACTTATAGAAGTGCCTAATCCTCAGGCAGGACAAGAAGGTCAGAACCCGACTATTCTAGTGTATAGACCCTGGACTCTGGAAGATATCCGGAAAGCCACTGAGGGAATTCCTCATCTAAAAGTTAATTTTAGAAAATTCTTAGAAGATTTGCAAGGAATGAGACTGAGTTGTAATTTAAACAGAGAAGAGGTAGAAAAAGTAGTCAGACAAATTGTGGGACCAGATTGGCACATGATTAGTGGCGAATGGAATCCCTGTAATGCTGCGCTCAGGCCCCTCCCACATAGCAGAGCAGAATTAGACAACAGAGTGAAAGGTCTTACAGACCGAATCTCTGAGAAATGGAAGCCTAGGGCAGACTGGACTTGCATTAATCAATGCATCCAACAGGAAGGTGAAACGATTGACATATTATGCCAGACTATTAGAATGTTTTAATAACCACTGTGGAATGCAGGTTCCTGAAGATCACACACAAGATTCCCCATATGAGCAGCAGTTAAAGAATGCGTTTTTGAAAGGCAGCATTGCACCCATAAGCAGTTTTATTACAAAACACATGGTAGATCATCGTACAAGTAGGTTACATTCATTACTTGAATATGCTAGGCATGCCAAAAGGCATTTTAATAGCAAAAAGAAAAAGAAAGCCCAAGTATTTTCTGTAGAAGATGGAGCAGAAGTTTATGTAGTACAGTCTGGGAAAAAGGGCAAGAGAAATGCCCAGGGAAACAAACAATCTTATCAGTGATCAGAATACTTTGAAGGGCGAAAGAAAAGGGGTGAATGTTTTAAATGCGGTAAAAAGGAACACTTGGCAAGGGATTGCAAGAAAAACAAGAAAGCAACCACGGAAGACAAGGAGGGTGAGGACTGACTATATGATAGTCAGGAATCACTAGAAGGGGATAGCAGAGAAAGGACAAGTAAGAATGTGATAGAGGGAGTAGAGAATGTAACAGAAGAAATAGAGGAAGTCACGGATAGTGAAGAAAATGAGATATTGGATTTGGCTTTATTGAGCTTAGAGCTCTATTTAGCAGACACAAAACCAGAAGTTAAACTCCTGGTAGAAGGGAGGGAAGTCAGATTCTTGTGTGACTCAGGGGCATCACGGACCCTGATACATCCCTCCAAACTGCCAGAGAACTCAGAGTCACCTGATTACATATTAGTGAAAGCAGCTAATGGACAGCTGTATCGGGAGCCCCTCTCCCATAATATTGCAATAACTGATCCTGTTTCAGGATTGACCCCGAAAAGCAAAATTGTTGTTTCTGCAAAATACCCAGTAAACCTCTTGGGCAGAGACCTTATGCAGCTATTTGGTATAGCAGTAGTTCCGACTATGCAGGGTATGGTAGCACAGTGACAAATTGATACCTTTGCAGTGCAATCGGACAGTAAGATGTTTTATTGGTACAGCCAGGACTTGGTTACGACTGGTCCAGGGGCAGTGACCGAAGAGTTGATGAACTATAGCCATCAGCAAGTTCCCCTCCCTTGACATGGATAAACAACATTTGTTGCACTGTACTCTGTATTATTGTAACACACCAGGACCTGATAAGGAATATGAGCAAGAATTGTTTAGAAATCGTGCAAACAGATTGATATTACATAATCTGTACTGGGACACAGAAGGGAACAGTGTAGTTAGCTGTTCATTGCCCCAGGAGTTCTTTGCACTCTATAAATCAAATCGATTACCACACGTTAGTTTAACAAAGAACAAGAATGTGAAATGGGTAGACTTAGGAGAAAAAGTCACGAAATGGGAAAAACAGACAGAGTTAGAACTGTCAGAACAGGGAATACAAATGCAGAAGCTGAATTGGATAACTCAGACCCACCCAGCTGTACACTTGCAGTCTAGCAAGGATAGCTGATTAGCACTCCTATTGAAGGAGGAAGAGAATGCCTTACAGAATATACCAGAAACTCTCTGGTCAACAGGAAAATCAGATGTAGGACTTATTCGTACAGCGGGACCAGTTACTATTACGCCAAAGTCAGCATTTAGACCAATAAAGAGACAGTATCCCTTAAGAAAAGATGCAGAGGTAGGAATCAAACCTATTATAGCAGCTTTACTTCAGGAAGGGGTGCAGGTGGAACCTCCTGATTCACCATGTAACACACCCTTATTTCCTGTTAAGAAAGCGAATGGAGAGTGGCATATGGTCCAAGATTTACAAGCTGTAAATGACGCAGTAATACCAAGGGCACCTACGGTGCCAGACCCACACACCCTGTTGAATGATTTAAAACCTCAACAGAAATATTTTTCTGTGGTAGATATTAGCAATGCATTCTTTTCGATACCGATACACCCTGACAGCCAATATTGGTTTGCATTCACATTTCAGGGGAAAAGGTATACATATACGCGACTACCACAGGGATATTGTGAAAGTCCAACGATATTCTCACAAGAAATGGCAAGCAACTTGGCCGGATTTACCCCACCAAGAGGCAGTCAGATTTTGCTTTATGTTGATGATATCCTGCTGACGGCCCCCACCCAGCAAGATTGCAAAGAAGATACCATAGCGCTATTACAATTTCTAGCCGCTGAAGGACACAAGGTAAACAAGAATAAACTGCAGCTTTGGAAAAAAACAAGTTAAATACCTAGGATATTTAATATACAAGGAGGGTAGGACATTAGATGAGGACAGAAAAATAGTGATTTTGCAAGCACCAAAACCCAGTACTCATGAAGGGTTTCACATCTAGATCAAGAGAGGTCATTGTGCCCCTGTACTCTTCTCTTATCAGGCCAATGATTGAGTACAATGCCACATTTGGGATGTATCTCACCCGACACCTGCAGCAGTTGGAAAGACCCCAAATGTTCCTCACCAAGAGGATAAAGGGTCTTAAACATATGTCATATGCTGCCCGACTGAAAAAACTCCAGCTCTATTCAGTCGCATACCACCTACTCAGAGGTGATCTGTGCCTGACGTACAAGGCCATGTCCAATCCTGAATTAATGGACATGCTCCACCTCAGAAAATCCAAATCCATCAGAGCCATGAGAACAAGTGACTTAAACCTCAACACAGAAATAAATAGGACGTGCTGGAGGGACAGATTCATAACACAGAGGCTCCCTACACTCTGGAACAGAATCCCAGTCCATGTTAGACAGAGCCCCTCACTGACTCTATTCAAGAGAAATCTCGACGAGTGGATGGGAGATCGTAGGTTTACCCCGGGGGTCATCTCTGTGTCACTACTAGACAGAGGCATAGTAAACTAAACCCTAAAAGGACGTAGTATTCTCATCCTAAGGGGTGGTGTAAGCCACATACACTCTGGCTAGGCTTATAAATGCCTTAGGGCAGATAGCCTAGTACGAACCTATGAACCTATGAAATTATGTCCTTCCTGGATACAACTAATTTTTGCCGGAGCTGGATTCCAAACTATGCCTTGAAATCTGCACCACTGACTAACCCAATATATAAGAAGCCTATGGCAGCACAGGATTTGTTACAATGGACACCAGAAGCAGAATCTGCTTTCTGCAAACTGAAACAGTTAATAGTGTCCTCGTTAGTTTTGAGATTACCAAACTATCATAAACGTTTTTTCCAAACTGTAGATTGTAAGCAAGGCTTTATGACATCAGTATTAACACAGCAGCATGGGGACAAGCAATGCCCTATTGCTTATTATTCATCACAGCTAGACCCAGTGGCATGGTCTTTACCTCACTGTGTACAAGCAGTAGTTGCAGCTGCAATGGCAGTACAGGCTTCAGCCTCAGTAGTTTTATTCCACCCTCTCACATTGAGAGTGCCTCATGCTGTCACGATTATTTTACTGCAAGAGAAGGTAGCATATCTTTCCCCTGCTAGGCATCTTTCCTATATGACTATATTGTTAAGCCAACCTCATATGACAATTGAACGATGTACGACTTTGAACCCTTCTACCTTGTTCCCAACCCCTGAAGAGGGCACACCACACAGCTGCCTGCAGGTGATTGAGCAAAAGTCACTGCCTAGAAAAATCTTACGGATGTTCCCTTGGATGATGCCGAGGTAACATACTACATGGATGGCTCATGCAAAAGGGGTCCTGCAGGACAGAACCTAGTAGGATATGCAGTAGTTTCTGATATTGAGATTATAGAAGTGAAATCTTTACCACACAATTTATCTGCACAGGCAGCATAATTGATTGCCTTGACACGGGCATGTACCTTGGCAAAAGGTAAATGTGTGAACATTTTTACTGACAGCCAGTACGCTTTTTCTACTGTACATGTTTTTGCGCAACAGTGGAAAAACATGTTGTAAATGCACAGCTCATACCAAGCAACAGGACAGGATTTCAAAAGGTAATGCGAGAGCTGATACAGCTGCAAAGCAGGCAGCTTCAGAAGTATTTCTTTTGAATGAGGAATTACAACCCTCTGAGATTTTAGAATTAGAAATGTTAAAGACAATGCAGACACTTACTACGCAAGTTGAAAAACAAAGATGGGTAAAACGAGGAGCAATTCTCGAAAAGGGGCTGTACATCTCTAAAGAAGGGAAACCGATATTGCCGTCTAATTTGTTTAGATATGCAGCTTTGTTGAGCCATGGGCAGTGCCATGACTCAACAGGGGGGGTGGTACAGCTGGTGAACCAAGTGTTCACGACGTACGGATTTACAAACTACTCTAAAAAATGTTGTTCATTATGCCATGTTTGTAATAAACATCATGCACAAGGGGTGTTAAAGCCCAAGTAAGGGAGTTTCCCTACACCACTGTATCCGTTTCATACCATCTGTATGGATTTTATAGAACTGAACAAATGTGAAAATAAGAAGTATTGCCTTGTCATTGTAGATATGTTTTCCAGATGGGTGGAAGCCTTTCCGACTAAAAATCCAGATGCTATGACTGTGGCCAAAGTTTTTGTTAAAGAAATCATCCCTAGATTCGGCATTCCGGAAAGGATCTACAGTGACAACAGCACACATTTTGTAAACCAGACCATACAGCAGTTAAGTAGACATTTTGGTATTTCTCTAAAAAGTCATTGTGCATATCACCCTCAATCTGCAGGGCTAGTAGAGAGGCATAATGGGATTTTAAAAAGTAAGCTAAGGAAATTAATAACGGAAACACAGAGAAATTGGATGTACTGTCTGTCCCTGGCACTGTTGAGCATGAGAACTGTTCCAAATGCAAAAGGATTGACTCCTTTCGAAAAACTCTTTGGAAGGGCTTATTATATACCTCAGTGGAAATCTCTCATGCCCGCAGACCAGGAAGCTGACAGTACATTAGCTGAGTATATGCAAAACCTTTTAAATTCTAAACATTTGTTGCAGTTAAATTCTGTTTCAGATAAAGAGCGAACCAGACCGTCAGAAGTGGCAGTGCCCCCTGGAGCGTGGATCTGGTTGAAGATAATTAAGAAAAAGAATTGGGTGTCACCAAAGTGGGAAGGTCCATATCAAGTGCTTCTGTCAACACCCACTGCAGTCAAAATTGCGGAGCGCGCCTCCTGGATCCACCTGACGCACTGTAAATTAGTCAAAAACTTTGAACTGGACAAAAATCTTGTTACATGCAAGAGCAAAAATGATAGAGTCCAGAAGAAACAGGAATGCAGAACAACCCTTTCCTCAGAAGTATTGCATAATCATCCTGTTAACTGTACTAGTGACAATAATCTTTTTGTTGTGGCCTTTTCTTTTCCCAGCCACACAGACTGAACTGAATAAACGTGAAGCGTCACTCATAGACTGGCATCCAAACTTCAACACTTACCAGGCAATTAAACATGTATATGCTGAGACTTTCAATGTTTCGAATTGCTGGATTTCCACAGCTTTGCCGACAGCATATGGGGGGTTATTAATGACTACAGTCCCCCTAGGGGTCAATGAGAACTGGGAGAACTTGATTTATGATACCTCAACCATTACAGCACAAGATAAAATAGCATTGCACTTGTCTGTTCCACAAAAGGGAAATGGGTGTTTTTATAAAAATGATACTGTTCAGGTGGGTTGGAGCAATTGCAATGTGACTGTTCCTTATAAATGTTACACTAAAGGTAACAATGTAGATCTTTATTGTAATACAAACTATGATTCATTTCTTGAATTGATGCACAAACCACTTGATGAAGTAAAACATAATTCTGTTCTTTATAAACAACTGTCTATAATTGATAGAAAAATGTTTCATGCAGGGCGAGTGTATATTCATAGCAAAGTTACTACTAAAGTAGAGGACTGTTATTTTGTGTGTGGCAGAAAGGCATACAAATGGTTACCTGAGAATTGGTCCGGCAGTTGTTTTTTGGGTTACCTGGTTCCGGCCATACGACATACTGCAGTTTTACCTCGAGGAAAAATTCGGAATGTCTGAGAGGTCAACAAGAAACCCATCAGGAAACCTGTAAATCCAGTAGGGCAAATCGATGCACGCTGGAAAAACTATCATGCTGTGGGCGATGGACTGACACACATGGACTTGAGTGATACTGTTATATCGTGGGCAGGCATATTACCAGCATATGGAGCGACAAAATTGATCTGGGAGCTGAGAAAACTGTCTAAACTTCTCAAAGTAATGAGTAATGCAACTTTTTCTGCCCTTGAATTGGTGACTGATGAACTGAATGCCATGAGAACTGTAGTGTTACAAAACCGCATGGCTCTCGACTTCACCCTAGCGGCGAAAGGTGGTACTTGTGCTTTAATCCAAGAAGAATGCTGTTCGTATATTCCTGACCATAAACACGAGATAGACAATCACCTTGAAGTAATTCAGCAAGTGTCTGGCATGTCCAAACCAGGCCCAAACCCACTGACGGACTTTTTCCAGAAATGGTTTGGGGGGGTGGGGTACCATCCTAGTGAACATCCTGATTGCAATTTGTGTGGGAATGCTCCTACTGAGAGTATGTGTTTGCTGTGGCATCCCCTGTATAAAAAGACTGATAAAAGACTTTATAGATATGTCAGTTTCTGAAACCTTATATCAAAGTACTGAGCTTGAAGAACTGTTAAAAGATTGAAAATGCTTTCATAAGTTTAAATTGAATGACTCTCTTAACTGCAAATCCTAAGTGGAAGAGGTTAGGAGAAGAAAATAAACTGTTTATGCTTATTTTGAAAGTAGAATAAAAGTATTAAAAGGGGGGAAATGTCAGAAAAATATGTATTAATGTGTGTATTAGTAATATGCTTAGTGCATTTAGAGCTTGAAAAGGGTTAACACATTTATTCTATTTCATACTGCATAAATCTGTACAAACTGCAGACGCTTTCTAACCTTGTATTGTTAGCTAAAATCTTGCTTTTGCCTTGGAAATTTACTAAGAAGCAAATGATTCCTGCTTATGTTAGGAAAATAATGAATAGAACAATACTACTTGTATGAAACTTAGACAAGAAGTTCCGCTTATGGTGTGAGAAAATACACAGCTGTAGAAGCTATAGATAATTAGGACAAAGCCTGTTTGAAAATATGAACTGCAATCAGCATTTGCTTGTATTTGAATTAGAAGAGTACCTTGAAAAGTAACACTTTACAATAGAGACTTGTAAACGGATTAATGGTCACCAAGGCCAGGTTGTTTTTCTCAAAAGTTTCTCACAAATCTAGTCATGTCAGCAGAAAATCTGAGCAACATCTGCTGTAGAACAATGCTAAAAGTTGTGTTTGATTACGTCAGCTTAGAAGGCCATGTCTTGTAAAACAGTATAAGAATGAACATACTTCCTGTTAATAGTTAGACAAATCCTTGTATTTGCATGTTTTTGTCTCCTTGCGGCAAGTAAATTAAAAGTGCCTTAACTGAACCTTACGTGTATTGGTCTTTGAAGTTTTTTCCTTTGACAATCTGATAAGTAGATTCCAAAAAATAGGGGCCCCAGCACCCATCCCTGTGGAACACCACTGCTTACTGGTCTGCTGGTGGAGGTATAGTCAGTTATTTTGACTGTGTGCATTCTATTAGTGAGCCAGTTTGCAACCCACCTGACAATATACAGGTTGATCTCTAGCTGGGTGAGTTTATCAATGATGCCTAAGTGGGGAACATTGTCAAAGGCCTTGGCCAGGTTCAGGTAGGCCATATGCATGGATTTGCTTTCATACAGGGCTTTTGTGACAGTCTCAGAGTAGTCCACCAAGTTTAAGAGGCAAGATCTCCCTTTAACAAAGACAAACTGGGTTGGGTAAAGCATTTGGAAGTCTCCTGCATCTTTGTTGATAAGGTCCATCATTATTCTTTCCATAGACTTGCAGGTTAGGCTGGTTAGGCTTATGGGTCTATAGTTCCATGGGTCTGTGAAGGTGCCTCCTTTATATAATGGGGTGACAGTTGCTGTTTTCCATTCAGCAGGTACAAAACCAGTGCTTAGACTGTGGTTAAAAAGAGTACCCAGCAGTGCAGCTAGTTTCTGTTTTAATTCATTAAGAACGCAGCCTGGAATATTACCAGGTCCCACACAGGCTGTGTTTTTGGTTTTGGAGAGAGTGTTTATGACCTGTTCTTTGGAGATACTAGGTAGAGAGCAGGTGGTAGGGATGCTTTAGAGGATATGTGGTGGGGACAGGGGTGAAGTTTTCACTGAACCTGCCAGCTAGCAAGTTGGCTATTTATGCGGGTTCAGTATATGTGATGCCATTAACAACCAGTTCTGTGCAGATCTGGGTTATTCTTTTAAGATTTCTGACATAGCTAACAGAAGGCCTCATGGTTATCCGTAGCAAAGGAGGCTAATTTGGATTCATAGTTAGCTTTAGAATGCCTTATGAGGTGTCTTATTTACTTTTTTAAGCCGAGGATGGCATGCTTCCAATTCAGAAACTGTTCTTTCCTGCTCTTGGACAGCATTTATTTTCTGTTATTGCACAACTTGTTAATGGCAGATGTCCACCAGACAGGCTTGTTCTTTCTTGAGGATCTTGTTTTGATCCTATCAGTTATGGCTGAGTCAATACATTTGTATAGATGCTTATACAAGGCATTAGTGTAAATCCCAGAATGGGTGTCCATGCCATCGGTGAGTGCAGGGGCTATGAAGCTATTAATGCCATCATGTATTAGGTTGTAATTGGCTTTGGTGAAGATTTTAGTCTAGTTGCTGTTAATGGGGGAGGATCAAATGTTATTATTACTTCTAATGAGACTGATTTATGATCAGGGAGGGCTGTACATATGAGGTGGTGCAACAATCACCCATGTTAGTGAGCACTAGATCCAAAATGTTTGGGCCCCTTGCGGGGGTGTCAACCAACTGATCCAGGGTATTGGAGTTGATGAAGTCCATGAACCTTTGGGCAAGTGTGTTAGTGCATGTATAACTTACCAAATCTATGGATGGCTAGTTAAAGTAATCTAAAATCATGATGTCTGGTTGTATCTTAAGCGATTCAAGTAGATACAAGTACGCAATGTGGGTATCCAGGTTCATGGAGCGGGTCCTATAACTGGCAATAACTTGGAGAGTGGTCTTACCTTCAGTCAGTTGGACCTGGATTAGTTCAAGGGAATTGTTTTGCTTAACCAGTCTATTCTCTAGGCTTTTGAATATTGGCTAAAACACTTTCTTCCCCCCATAGTGCCTTTTTTAGGCAATGCCAAACTGAAAGCACTTCTGACATATCAAATCAAAACCAAGAAAATCTAAAGGCATTACTGCTCAGTGCTAGGAGTCTAAACAAAAAGCTCCAAACCTAGAATCTCTCTTTACCCTAGAGAATGTTGATGTCTGTGCGGTCACTGGAACAGGGTTTAAAGCCAGGGGGAGCACACCAACAGTGCAAGGTTATAATGCCTACCACACATTTAGGCCAGCTACTTCACAGGCAGGAACTAAAGGTGGAGGTGTCTCTATTTACATCAAAAATAAATATACTTCAAGGCTGTCAAACAGGACAATGCACTTGAGCTGTTCTATATTCAAATCACATAGGTAAAATCCAATACCATGTCATTGCAAGCTATAGGTCCCCCTGTATGACCCAGGAAACCCATACCATGTATTTAATCTTATTAGAAACACTAACCATCCAACCCAATGCCATATTCATGGGTCACTTTAATTGCCCCACTAGTAACTGGGAATCCTATACGACACCAAATGCACAGGCATCGAGATTCCTGGATTTTGAAAACACAAACTCCCTGGACCAGATAGTCAACACACCAAACCAAGCGAGCAACCATACTGGATCTGGTCCTCACTAATATGGGAGACTGCTGCACAACCCCTACTGTAATGCCTTCCCTGGTAAGGTCAGACCACAAAATGGTCTCCTTTGAAGTAAAAATAAAACCTGGATCCCCAGCTAAACCTGGAACTATTCTAAGGCTAACCTCATGCTATTAAGTGAGAAACTGACAAAATTTCAAGCCCCCATAAACCCTGAGAACACTTCTGCCTATGCAGAACTGTTCACAGAAATGATGTACAAGCATGTTAGTAGCTGCATTGAGGCAGCTGTACCCACCAGGAAGAAGTACAGAACTAACTCAAAAAAATAAGCCACCTTGGTAGAATCACAAAATCAATCGGCTTTATAACAGAAGGAAGAAAACATGGCAAAAATTAGGAGGTGCACTACCCATCAGGATAAAAGCACTCTCATCAAACTAAACAAACAACTCAGAGGACAAATAAAGTCTATCAACACCAAATTTGAGGTAAGTTTGTCCTCCCATGCCAAGGGCAACCACAAAGCATTCTTTAGCTATGTCCACAACCTCAAAGGCAATACACAATTGTGTGGAGAGTTCATTGTAAATGGAACTACTGACACTGAGCCAGAAGATATAGTAAACCTCCTGACTGATAAATTCAACTCCAGCTTTTCTCCTCTCTCCCCCTCAACCTTCCCTCATCAAATATAATTCGTCCTACTGGCACTACGGAACAGGTCCTTCATGCTCTCTCTAAGACCAAGAACACTGCATCGATGGGCTCGGACAACATCCCAGGATGCCTTCTAAATAGCATGAAACATGACCTATCAGGGCCTCTGGAATTACTATTTAACTGTAGCCTCCAAACAGGCTTTGTGCCTCATGAATGGAGAAAAGCAACCGTCATCCCTCTACACAAAGGTGGGCCATCTACAGACCCTGAAATTACAGACCCTATTCTTATATGTAAAGCCATGGAAAGAATTATCATGGAAATGATCAATAGAGATATAGTAAACCTCCAGACACTGGATTCAACCTAGTTTGGTTTCGTTAAGAGCAGATCATGCCTACTCAACTTGGTGGACTTCTTTGAGAAGGTCACCAAAACAATGGATGAGGGCAAAATTGTTCACACTGCCTACCTTGACCTGGCCAAGGCATTTGATACAATACCCCACTCAGGCATTGTTGACAAACTCAAGAGGTTAGGTACAAATCCGTATGTCACCAAGTAGATAGCCAACTGGATCACAGACAGGACCCAGGAATTTAAAACTGGGGAGTCCAGCTCTACATGGGCCAGTCACAAGTGGAGTCCCTCAGGGATCAGTCCTTGGACTACTTCTTTTTACTTCTCTGATGTCAAGGCCAATGTCACTGGTCTCTGGCTGAGTAAATTTGCAAATGATTGCAAATTAGGAGGTGTCACTGACTCTCCCAATGGCACAAATGTTCTCCAAGAGGGACTGACAAAGGCAAACAACTGGTGTCAGAGTCATGGACTAAAACTAAATGCTAAGAAATGCATAATAGTGTCCTTTGGGAACTCATCCATCCCTGTTAACTATCATATTGACAACACAACCCTTAGAGTTGACCCAGTAGCCAGGGACTTAGGGACACACATAGATAGCAATCTAGCCTTTGATCATCACGTTTCTACAGTAGTCAGGAAATCATTCTATGTTGCACAACTTATAAACAAAGGTATGGCATCTTAAGTCCAAGGAAGTCATTGGTCCACTCTATTCGGCATTCATCAGACCTATCTGAGTACAATGCCCCCTTTGTTATGTACCTAACCAGGAATATCAAGCAATTGGAATGTCCACAGAGGTTCCTCACTAAAAGAATACAGGGCGTAATTAATATGTCCTATGCAGACCGCCTCAAGGCCCTATCTCTGTATTATGTCTCCTACAGGCTTTTGAGGGGAAATCTATGCCTGGCATACAGGGCATTGTCAGACCCCACTCTGATGGACCTCCTGCATATCCACAAAACAAACAGCAACAGAATTACCCATTCTAAAGACTTATGTATCCCAGAGACTACCACGTCTATGGAACAGGCTCCCCATCCATGTGAAGCAGAGTTCCTCCATAATCCAATTCCAGTGCAACTTGGACAATTGGATGGGAAACTAGAAATTCATTCCTGGTTTGGCACCTATGTCTCTAATGGACACAGGTAACCTGTAAATGGTTCTTCTCTCATGCCCATGCTTGCACTTATCAAGGGTTTCAGACCTTGTCAGAGATTTGGAATGCATGGCTAGGCTTAAAAAGGCCCTTGTGATCATTAGCCCAGTAAATATCTATGAACCTATGAGGTGTATTTATCTTTGATGAATATTGATACTCCATATTCTTTAGTTCTTGCACTTTCATCTTGTGGTCTGAATGTGTGGAAGGCATTATAACCTGCTATGGCTGAGCTACTTTCCACAGCCTTAAACAAAGTATTTGTGACTGCACAGATGTCAGCATCTTTCAAGGTGAGGGCTGCTTCCAGTGAGTGCATTTTTAGGTTAAGACTTCTAGCGTTTAGCAGCATAACCCTGAGGATGCTTTTTATAGATATTTTTACATTGGGAATTTTGATGCTGTGACATTGCCTAAAAAAAAGGCACTATGGGGGAGGTAACAGCCTTAGCCAGTTACGGAAATCCCAGAGGTGACAGATGAAGACCGTCTCTGACATAGCAGCGTGGTATTAAACTACACAATATTTGGTCATTATGACATCATCAGAAGGTACCATTAGATAACACAGAATCAGGAAGTGGACAGCTGCTTCGCATACAGCAAACACATGCACAAGTGTTTTTTTTTTAATTTATTAAATACAGCTCCACTTGTATAACTAAAGCAAAAACTACAGTTTTAGAAGCAGAAAGCTAACGAGATCTTAATTACAACTAAAAGAAGGGGTAAAATGCCTTTGTGCATTATCTGTAAAGTTTGCGGTGAAGTCAGACTATATCATGCTGCACTCAAGAAATCACCTTATGTTTTCAGAAATCTGATGTGCCTGCTGCTTGAAAACTTTACTTTTATCTGTCTGTCAGATTAATCATCTATTTTAAACAATCTACTGAAAGGAACCAACAGGTCACTTGATAGCTTTGTTTTCCTAATCTAAATTAGCACCAAAAGCTTAATCTGTTAAATAAATAACTTCATGTGGTGATGGCAAAACCAAACAATGACGAATAAAGAATCACCAAAGAACAACACTCACTGACTCATAGACTTAGATTAAAAATACATGCTTTTTCATTACTTAATTGCAAAGTTGTTTGGCAGTTTTTCGTAGAAATTTCTATGCAACTTATCCCACAATCATACAAAACTGTCATCCAAGGATGCCCTTTTTTGTCATGTAGTGAACATTTTGTTTAGCTTTTTGTTATATGTTATGTACTTGCCATAATGTGAGATTTCTCTACTCTCTGTCCAGACACTAGAACAACAGGACCAGTGCCTTTAACACTCTTTTGTGATGCCAACAAACTCCTCACAAACTTGAGCTCCTCCCACCCCGTAACCCACTGCTTCTGCTACCTTCTCCAGCTAGAGAATAGCAAGGCATACAACTATGTGTAACTATAGAAACAAAGACAGGAATTTAAGTGATGATCTCATTTCAGACTCATTAAAAGGTGACAGTTTGCACAGGGAAGGTGGGTAGGTTGTTCTAGTGTCTGAACAAAAAGAAATCTAATATTCTAGTAAGTACATAACTTAGGTATTTCTCAGGCCCTGTCCAGGCCATGGAACAGCAGGACAAAATCCCCAGATAACAAGGATGGCCTGGCCCAGCAAACCTCTAAGAATGTTCACTCCAAAGGATGATCTGATTCTAGAAATAGAGTTGACAGTTTTGTAAAGATATGTAGAGAAGACCAAGTAGCCACTGGTGTTATTTCATCAAGTGGAAAATTATGTAGGAAAGCCATGGACATAACTTGAGCCCTAAAAGAGTGATCTTTTGGTGGGACAGACACTGCCTGCTGGCTACTGTGTAACAGAACAAAATGCAATCAGAAATCCATTTTGTCAATGTAATAATGTTAATTTTCTGGTCAGATCTAGGTGCTAAAAAAAACTGACAAAATGTTGTTCATCTTTCCTGAAAGCTTTTGTGGGATCCAAATAAAAGCTTGTCTGTTTGTGTCTTGTGGCTTTTCCCGGTTAGGGGTCGCCACAGCGGAACTCCGGTCCGCTAATGATTGGCAGTTGATTTTTACATACTGGCTTGCCAGGCCTGATGCACAAACTTCAACGAAGGTATGCCGATTCACGCATGTCTCCACCCAGAAGACGCTCTAGCTGAGAATCGAACAGGACAGCGTCTTACTGTGAGGTGACAATGCTACCGCAGCACCACCACCACGGTACAAATAAAAGCTTGTCTGTAATCATCCAAATAATCTAACAAGTACTCCCCTTTGTTAGATTATTTCAGAAAAATACTGACAAGTGAATTCACTGATTTTGATTAGTCTGAGTAGCCAATAAAGGATGGTTTCATCCTAAGAAATGCCTGATACTGATGAAAAATAATGGATGGATAGTGAGAAGACATGGCCTGAAGCTCAAAATCTCCTTTCACTGAAGGAAGAGCCATGAATGGGGCTGGTTTCCATGATAAGAACTTGAGATCAGTTGATGTTGCTGGTTCAAACGGAGGCCCAGTTAGGATCTCAAGCACAAAGTTGAGGTCCCAAGCTGGATATGGTCTGACTAGTGGTGCTCTGGAATGAAAAATCCATTTGATGAAGGCCTTACATGACTGGTGTGCAGCCAGTGAATGATTTAGAAAACCCTCATGAAAGCTGGAATTTGATGTCAAATGTTTTTGAGGTGTAATTAGCTCCTTTGTTTTATTGTTCTGTTAAAAAGACTTGCACCTTCTGTAAGGGTTTTGACATGGGCAAAATATTTCTGTGGAAAATCCACCCGTTTTTTTTCCATTTGCCCATATAAATCCTTCTAGGTGTGTTTTTTTCTAAGACCAATCAGCCCATCAAATTCTGGAATCAGCTGAAAGTTCCTGGCCATTACTGGAACTGGAGAAAATACGCAGTTAGTCAGACTGAATATCTGGAAAAGGCCATCCAGACAGATGACGTATCAGTACTGAGCTCTGTGGTAGAAGAAGGGTATTCTTCTTCAAGTGAGGTCACAAGGGAAAATGAGCCTGGTAGAGCCAGAAGGGTGCTATGAAAATGAGCTGAGCTTTGCAAGCTTTGGTTTTCTGTAACAGTCTTGTTAAAAGGAAAATGGGGGTTGGCAAAGAGTAGACCCAGGGGGCCAACCATGAGACAATTCAACTCTGGGGTTCTGTCCATTTTGGGGAACTATGCTGAAGAAGTAAATGCATTTGCTGTTGAATGGCAAAGCAAAAATTTTGCAAAAAGGTGTCTGCCATTTCATGAATATGCCGCAAGCTACTCTGCTGATGAAAGACCATTTGCAAGGTAGCAGTATCTGTCTGCTCAATTTGACTGCAATCACAATGGTTGACCTGGGTGTGAGTATGGTTATTAATTTGCATTGCAGACTTAGCTTCCATTTCCACAGAAAAGATTGGGTTCCACCCTGCCTGTTCAGATACCAAACAACCTTCATATTGAAAAGTCTGCAATGTTAGGAGGACTGCCCTTGTTTCAAGTATGTTTATGTACATGGAAGCCTTCTCATCCACTGACCATGAACTCAGTACCATTTTGTCTAAAGAGAAGTGCCCCACTACCCAAGGGCAAATGCCTCTGTGGTAACTCTTACAGTATCAATGTGGTGAAAGATGATCTAATTGATAGGTTGCGTGGATTCATTCATAAATTTAGATTCTATCCAGTATAACATGATCTTGTGGTACATTGGCTGAGAGGACTGGTCCCATTTCACTTGAAAAACATCTGTAGTGATGAAGTCATAATTCCCAATACTTTGAGGACGTAAGCTGCTTGTGGCTGCTCCTTTTGAAGTAGGCACAAGACCTCGAAATTAAGCAGGTGATTCTTTCCTTTGGCTGAACTGCCAGCTGTCTCTGGGTGTCCATTCAACAACTTATGAAGGTGAGATCTTGTGAGGGCTCCCTTTCTGAACTGTCCACATTTACCATTCTCCCCCAGACCCTCAGACTTGAAGCAAGTGCTGTCTTACTAGTACAAGCTGATACACAGTTGAGCTGCCTATTAAAGTACTCCTAGAAGTCACATGTGTACCATGGCCAGACCAATAGATTTGGTGAACATTTGGGAGCTGTGGTGAGACAAATGGTAAGGCCAGACAGTTTCCACCACAGGCCAAAATATTCCACCTACCTGCCTTCTTACCATTTCTCTGTACTGAAGCTGAGTCTTGACAAAGGCTAACATCAGGTACTCCAAATTAACTTACATGGGGCTCCTGAAGGATCTGTGAAAATGGACAGAAGGAACAGAAGGAGTTCAAGATGAAACCAGCTTTGAGTTCTTTAACTGAAAAAAAAAAAGAAGCAATCTTCGTTTAGAGTCCTCCACTGCATCTGGGGTCCCCTGTAAGTGAGGGATCTGGTATTCATAGGGTTGGTCAGGAAGGGCATTTTTTTAATGGAAGGAATTTATGAGTTTTCACTGAAGATAACTTCTCCAGACCTGGCTTGTTTTCAGTTTTCTTACATTTTTCTCCTGCACAGGTGCTGAATTGGCTCCAGTCATTGCAGAATCTGAGTGGAGAATGCCCTTAGCCACAAGCTTGTTCCTGCCTTCTGCAAGAGTCCTAAAACTAAAATTTCTACAGACAGAGTAGTCACTCAAAAGGTGGAATGCCCCTAGACAGACCATACACAGATCATGAAGGTCTTGAGGGGGTCTAGGTCTTAAAGTTATTTGAACACTAGCTTGTCTTTCTTATCCATGTCTCAAGGACTACACTCACTAAATAACACGCCAATGATATCACTTTGAAAGGTAACCAGAGAACAGAACTTGACAAGTAATCATAGACAGTACTGCCAAAAAAAAAAAAAACTGTTTTAATCAAAAGACAGGGCCAATAGCCAAAATGTGACTGGGTAGGGAGACAACGTTGAAGAAAAATAGTGTATGTAAGAGAAAAACAGTAGAAAGGTCCAGAAAACTGCTTTAGAAGCCAAACAATATAAAAAATGAAAATCTGAGTCAGAAGAGAAAAACTTGGTATACTTAGCTACCCAAAACTTAATGATTGCACAAGCTGTGTGGATGTCATTATCTTAATAGAAGCAACAAAATCCTCAGAAAGCAGCAGAAGCAGGGGGTGTGGGTAGGGAGGAGCTTGAGTTTGTGAGGAGTGTGATGATATTTCTTCCAGGAGTTGAACAAGCTCCTTGTCACCTCTTTGTTCAGTACACAAACTGACTTGCTTACATAATTATGCCTAATAATGACTTGCTTAAGGTGCTATGATAATTATTGCTAATGATGACTTGCTTAAGGTGCTATGATAATTATGCCTAATGATGACTTGCTTAAGGTGGGCGGCCACGGTGGTGCAGTGGTTAGCATTGCCACCTCACAGCAAGAGGTTCTCTGGTTCAATCCTCGGCTGGGGTACCTTCTGTGCGGAGTCTGCATGTCCTCCCTGAGGTCGCGTGGGTTTCCTCTGGGTGCTCCGCTTTCCTCCCACATCCCAAAGACATGCTGTAGGTGGATTGGACACTCTAAATTTGGCCTTAGGTGTGTGTGCGTGTGTGTGCCTTCTGTGGAAGGTTGGGTGCCGGGCTGGCAACTCCACACTGTAAAACTCCACTGCCAATCATGAGCAGACAAGGTGATCCACTGTGGCGACCCCTAACTGGGAAAAGCCGAAAGAAGAAGAAGAAGATGACTTGCTTAAGGTGCTATGATAATTATGGCTAATGATGACTTAAGGTGCTATGATAATTATGGCTAATGATGACTTGCTTAAGGTGCTATGATAATTATGGCTAATGATGACTTGTTTAAGGTGCTATGATAATTATGGCTAATGATGACTTGCTTAAGGTGCTATGATAATTATGGCTAATGATGACCTGCTTAAGGTGCTATGATAATTATGGCTAATGATGACTTGTTTAAGGTGCTATGATAATTATGGCTAATGATGACTTGTTTAAGGTGCTATGATAATTATGGCTAATGATGACTTGTTTAAGGTGCTATGATAATTATGGCTAATGATGACTTGCTTAAGGTGCTATGATAATTATAGCTAATGATGACTTGCTTAAGGTGCTATGATAATTATGGCTAATGATGACTTGCTTAAGGTGCTATGATAATTATGGCTAATGATGACCTGCTTAAGGTGCTGTGATAATTATGGCTAATGATGACTTGCTTAAGGCTCTATGATAATTATGGCTAATGATGACTTAAGGTGCTATGACAATTATGGCTAATGATGACTTGCTTAAGGTGCTATGATAATTATGGCTAATGATGACTTGCTTAAGGTGCTATGATAATTATGGCTAATGATGACTTGCTTAAGGTGCTATGATAATTATGGCTAATGATGACTTGTGTAAGGTGCTGTGATAATTATGGCTAATGATGACTTGCTTAAGGTGCTATGATAATTATGGCTAATGATGATTTGCTTAAGGTGCTATGATAATTATGGCTAATGATGACTTGCTTAAGGTGCTATGATAATTATGGCTAATGATGACTTGTTTAAGGTGCTATGATAATTATGGCTAATGATGACTTGCTTAAGGTGCTGTGATAATTATGCCTAATGAAGACTTGTTTAAGGTGCTATGATAATTATGGCTAATGATGACTTGCTTAAGGTGCTATGATAATTATGGCTACTGATGACTTGTTTAAGGTGCTATGATAATTATGGCTACTGATGACTTGTTTAAGGTGCTATGATAATTATGGCTTATGATGACTTGCTTAAGTTACTGTGATAATTATGCCTAATGATGACTCAATGATTTGTCAGTCACACATCTTCTGCGATAAGAAGGATTATGACTTTGTTTGTTGTTATATCAGCTACCCACTGCCCTGTGTGTACCTCACATCTGGTTTTCCAACCAAGTGTGAGGGCCTCAGACCTGATACTGAAATTGGTCACAGCCTGCTTTGGACTGCAAGCTGGTCTTCATGCCATGCAATCCTTAAACGTTGAAGTAGTTCAGTACAGGAATTACCTGGTGTTATCCCTTTACGTTTGTGCTCTGTGCTGTCCCACTTCCAAATGGAAGGCAGTGCAGGTGATACAGATGAGCTAATCTCAGCCTATAACTACATAATGGCTACCTTGTCCTATTACATGGATGCCAGGCTCATCTCAAGGCACATAAACTATAGAATGATCCTCATCTCCATATCCTGAAAAGGATGAAGACTTGAGTAAAAGTAGTGATACTGTCAGCTTTTAGAGGATAAAGTTAATCTAGATGAGCATTACCGTCATTACTAATCAGAGATCTAAAACATATAGGCAGCCTTTAGTCTAAGGGGGTACCTACCAAGGTGAATTGACCTGCTCTGCTTTTCCATGCTGTTGGCTGGTTGTCCAGCTCAGCATACCTATCCTATGACTCTAATCTCCTTTTCTGAGCAAAGTCAACTTGCTTGATTCTTCATTGCTAAGTTTGACTACACCAAATTAATTGAAAAACTTACAGTGCCAAAGAGCTCTGAAAGTTTTCCAGTTGATTGCACTTTCTTTTTCAGATTAGTTTTCTTTGCTGGATTGCTGTTATTTTCTATCCTTAGTTTTTTGCATGTGGTGAAAAATATGCATACAGGATCCAAACCCCAGGATAAAAATATGCATACAGAATCCAAGCCCTAGGATAATGTTTTCGGTTTGAATTAAGGGCTTCAATCCTGGTTTCTTTCAAATAGACATTTCCTTACTTGATTGTTGTGTGTTCCTATTAGTTTTACGATGCGGTGGTCACTCAAGCTCTCTAAGAAAGCACTGTTAGATTGTAACAAATTGGGCATTTACCATAATAGAACTAATAGTGGAACAAGTCTCTTCTCAATGTTCTTCAGAAGGCATGCAAAGCTTATCCTCACCTTAAGGAACTTAGCTAAGATTCAATTCAGTCTTAATTTTCAGAAGACACACTGCTAAGACTACCTTGAAAAGCATTCTTAATGACCACCTATTGGGAAATGATCAATGCTGCTCCCTCTTGGTCTCTGGGTAGCATTCAGCGTGATAGACTATATCACCTGCAGCAGCTGTATTCAAATAATAGCCTCTCGGAAGCTGTTCTTGAATGCTTTGCCTCATTACACTTGTGTTGCTGTCACAGGGTAGTCACTCCCCATCTTCCTAATCAGTGACCTGCAGAGTTCCACTGGCCTCTATTATGGTTCAGGTTTTGTTCACTGTGTACAAGGCGCCTGTACAAATCATTCCTAAATGAAGAGTGCAGTACCACATCTACCCTAATTACACCCAGTTATCCTTATTTCTCTCCTGGTAATGTGTTGGTACTGAACTCCTTTACAAATGATCTGGGTGATATCCATCTTTGAATTCACTGTAATTGGATCAAGCTTATAATTTCTAAGCTGGTTGCCCTGCCTATTCTAACTTCTGTCATTTCTTTAATGTTCAGATCTTAATCTCCTCTATTATTTAGGGGTAAAATGCTGGAATCTGTCTTAAACGTATACATTCTCAGTACTGACCTTACACCGTAGCCTTAAGAACTGCGTGGCACCAATGGTTAGGTCTTTCGATAGCTCTAGAACCTAGTGTGATGTTAATATCTTCTGCCTTATTAAGGTTTAGCAATAGTTGCCCACACCCTAGTTTCTTCAAGACTGAACTACTGCAAATTCCTATACCCGATGATTCCCTACATGAAATTCGATTGGATGCAGCTGATTCAAAACTCAACAACCCAGTGACTTGTATCTCTCATTTCTGTCATATTACTCATGTCCTATACACCTTACACTGGCTAACAGTAAGACCACAAAGTTCAGTGTTGGTTTATCTTGCCTTATGCGATCAGTGTCCCAGTGCTTTAAGGGGTTATGTATGTCTAATCATGCTGGCAGTGCCCTCTTCTAACCTAATCTTTTGCTGCTAGTTGTTCCAGAATGTTCTAGAAGAGCTTCTTAAGCCCACGTGGACTCTGTACCTTTGGCACTTATTCTTACATAGTCTTTGACAGACTATAGTAGTGCTCACATTTAGCATGTCCCTCAAGTAGTTTCAAGCAGTTTTTTTTAGAATTTGTGCTTTATTAATTTAAAAGCAATTTAAAATTCTGTCAGATCAAACTTGCTTGATTGTTATGAGTTAACAGGCTCATACGTCTGTACTAGGCTAACAAGTGCATAGTCCTGTTTGAGCAGCCTTGGGTATATTTATTTTTTATGTAAATCGAGCCACCTCCACCTTTAGTCCCCGTTTGTGTAGTCATTCTAGCCTTGCACTGTTGCTGTGCTCTCTGCAGATTTAAACTATTTCTCAATGACTCTGCAGATGTCCACATTCTCTGGGTTGAGGAGAGCTTGAAGGGAGTGGTTTCTTGTTAGACTATCATTGTGGAGTGACACCTTTATATTTTCTTGGTTTTGAGTTGCTATGTCAGAAGTACTTTCAATTTGGCATTGCCTAAAAAAGGCCATATATTTTCATTAATATTCAAAGGCCCAGACAGGACAGGTGCAGAGCATCTCTGGCAAAGCAGTGTGGTCTGTTGACCATCTCCTTCCATGCTGACAAATATTGCAGCCCCTTGGAATGACACCAGAAACTAAGCCACTTACTAAAGTCAAATCATCTTCTGTTCGTATTGTGGTATCATCCTTGGAGAAGGTAAAATATTACAAAGGGCTAGGCTCATACCATCCTGAGACACACATTCCGAGAGCTCCATGACGTCTCTCTTCATATAGCCTAGGGAGTCATATTGGTACTTCTGGTCCAATGAGCTGTGTGTGTGCATAATGTGGCAAATCTGTGTTTTTTTTTTTTTTTTTTTAAACAAGAAACATCTTTATTAAACCATCACTTACTACTTAGGCAATCACACATTTACATAAATGAAAATATACCAAGTCACAAGCATTTTACATCACAAACCATACCGACATACTCCCAGTTGCAAACATTATACATCACTTATAATCTACCCAATCTTTCTCATTCAAACATTACATAACTCATTTAAGTCCTGCTGCCTTTTAGACCTCATTCTTCCCTTGTATTTATTGTTCCCACAATTCCCCATTTTTTTCCTATGTAGTTTGTCCCTATCCTTGTTCTAAACATCTCAATTCCAATTGTTTTATCTCTGTTACAATATTTGCTACTTCCAGTACAGTGGGTTTAGATTTTGATTTCATAATGTGACAAATCCTGACCCCTGATAAGCAACTGACCATGCCTTTCTCCCTACTCAGTCTATTGAGAGGGACATTAGTGTGTCTCACAATGAGCCTCCAATAACCAGAATGTTGTATTGTATGGTGGCTTGCCTTATGGGCTTAGAAGTAGAGGCACCATGAGATGTGGATGTGCTGATGTGGATGTTATCATGAAAGCGTGCATTCAGGGATGCTGAGGGTATTTGTTATGTGTACTTCATATAGAAGGTCTCTGGGGTTTAATAAGGTTATACCGAAGTGCCTCGGCATATGTGGGTCTACGCATCTGCTTTCAATGGTGTGTGATGGGTGCAGTGTGTACACTATTGATAACCTGAGTGACAGTAACAGTGATTTTATGTGAGAGCTTTGCCTCCAGTGACATTGTGTAAATACACCTCTCAAATACCTTATCAGTTTGTTTGTTTGAGAATAAGCTGGCTGTCCGTAAACATCAGGCAACTTCTACATAGCCTCAGGATGCCCATATTCACCAAGCTGGTAACAGAGATTGTGAGAAAGTTCATAACCATGACAAAGGGCCCTTTTTTATTTATCAGATGGCTGTGGTAAGAATATAAAGTAATGTCAGTAGCACCTGGTTTGAAACTCTGGGGCAGTGCTTGTCACTGCAAACTAGTTGTCCTGTGTGCATATTGATATTGGTGAAATTTCAAGGGTACTTTTATAGGAAAAATGTCACGTCAAGGTGTCTGTGTGTATACTGGGCCTTGGCAAACAGTTGAGGGGAAACTAATAAGTAGACCCCGATGTTTTACGGATGAAATATTTAGGAAGATATTCTGAAGTTATGTTAGACAGCAACGTATCAAGCAGTACTTACTGAAAATAAAGAGTTAGCTTTTTCAAGAATGATGAACAGAAGGGATTAACCTGATTGCTGCTTGGCTACTGCTGTTACTGGTCTCACCACAGCTTCACACTGTTAGGATACAATTCCTCTTTGCCTCTTCTGTCCCCAGAAGTAAAATAGTAGCAACAATCCTAAGATGAGTCGAAGACCAAGGGCTCTTTGGTGATCAATAATCTTGTCCCAGAGGATGCAGGGGATTGTACACTTATTGTAGCCTTTCCAGGTAGAAGCCTTGAGTAGCAAATCAGAGAGGTCCCACACAGACACTCAGTGCTCAATCAGATACAGACAGGAATCAATGCACTCTGCTACTCCTCTGACCAGGAGCAAAATATAAGCACAATTTCCCAGCTGCCACCCCTGAAGCAGTTATCAAGCTTTCTGATGATCAGCAGTCTCCAGGAAATGATGTCCTTGCACTTCTTCTTTCACCAGGAGCAAAACAGAAGCACTAAATTCCAACACAACTACTGAGAATGTGGGCTCTCCAATAACTGCTGGTCTTGGACTAGATATTGTAGATTTTAAAGGTAAGACGAAAAATGGGTTAAAATCTGAAGAGTTGCAGTGTACACTAAGCAGTTAGATATGCAAGAGAGGGTAACTCAAGCTTTAGCAATCTAAAGGAAAGACACTAATTTTAAAAGAGTAAGACAGATTGGCTACAGCTAATTTCTTACTCAGTAACCTAATCTGAATCACAGTTACTACCCTTTTTTTTTTTTTTAGAAATAGGATCTTGATTAGATATTCCACTTACAATTTGAGAAGCTAGTAGAGCTTTCAATTACAAATATATCCATTTACCTTAGCTGTCACAGGAAAAAATAAGCATTTAGTAAAGTTCCTGGCATCTGGAATGCTTTGCCACAACATATTTAAAATAGTGCAGTCTTACAGTATTTCACAAACTGCTTAAACCTTACCTTGCAGATAGATATGAGTGTGGCTGTCCTAGGAATCCCAATAAAACCACGTGCAAATACTCCATTTTATACATATATATCTTGTAGGATTAGCAATGACTTTGCCATTTGTTTGTGACACAGGAACTCATTCCACAACTGCTAATATAACTTTGACTAACTGTAAACATTTGTTTTATTAGGGCATATATTGGGGATGTTGTTGTCTTTCGGCTTTTCCCAGTTGTAATAATCATAATCCTCATCACGATTTTTTTTCTCTGTTTCTCAATGAATGCTTTTCTTACTGTTCAAATGTATAAGACAATTTATACTTGTTTAAGGTAAATGAAATGCTAAGCTAATAACTGTGTATTTATCTAGTTCGCTATGATGTAATTTGTTCACAGGTCATGAATGAAACAGTCTGGTGTTCAGAAACAGTTCACTTTCCCAATTAGCAAAGGAAGGGAATAAATAAATAACATCTACATAGTATCAATTTGTGTATACAACCTTTATGAAACTGGAAAGCAAGTCATTTGATTAATAACTTTTAGGATAGTTTACAAGCTCATTTTCAATGATAAGTATTGTCTTCTCTTTCATTATATGGGGTTTTGTTAGTTCAGAGTATGCCTTGATTTCTTTCTTTAATTTATTCTGTTTTGTTTCTGGTATATTCAGGGCATTAGTACGATCTTTTCCCTTTTTTTAATTTTACCAAATGTTTTGAGCTTTCTGATGAATGGACATCATTCCTAAGGCAAAAACAAAATTCGTATTGTTTGGCTATTTTACATTTTGCATTAATGCTGTCTGCACTCATAATGCACACAAAATTGCTTGCTTCTGTAATTCATAGGAGGTTACTTCCGACAGGTAGCATTTTTAATTATGTTTAAATATATGTGTTCTATTGCTCCCAGCACTACTAGAATTGTTTGGGTATCTTTGTTCAACATCGCTGTAATTGCTGCTTGCACATCTTGGTATTTTATAATTTTATGTATCCGAGTAAGGAGGATACTGTAATCAGTAGGTCAATCTATTTCAATAATTACTGCTTCTTTTGTCTTTTCTTCTTTAGTGACAGCTGGTTTTCTTCCACCTAGTTTTTTAGCAACTGACATTTGAATGATCCAAAGTGAACATTACTTCATTTTTGGTAAACTGCAGTGGTGGTGCTGCAGTAACGTTGTCGCTTCACAGGTAGACATTGCACATTCGATTCTCAGTTAGAGCGTCTTCTGTGTGTCGACATGCGTGAATGGGCATTCCTTCGCTGAAGGTTGTGCGTTAGGCCCGGCAAGCCAGCACGCAAAATCTACTGCCAATCATTAGCGGACTGGAGTTCCGCTGTGGCGACACCTAACCGGGAAAAGCTGAAAGGCAGTTTTTATCGTCATTTCATGTTTTTAGTGCAATGTTTGCAGTTCTTATTGTACTATCCCTGCCAAATTACTGCATGTATTAGCTTGCAGAACCCCCTCAGCCACAAAGTCTGCAATAGTTTCTAGTTCTACACTGCAAAACTCATGTTTATATCTCACACTTTTTTCAATACATTCTGTCTAGCACTTCAAAGGTAGTCTACTGTTATGATCCAACATAATCAGTCTTAAATATTTTAATTAACGCTCACCAATCTATCCAAGTAGCTAATTTTAAACTTGCATTTGTTCTAGCAGTTTTCATTTTCCCCTACTATAGATGTTTTTTTTTGTTGTTGTTTCAATATGCTTTTCTTGCAATATCTAAATTATCTGTCTATTGCCACCTGTTTTTCTGCCTATTTTTTTTTCATTAACTATTCCTTTCTAAAATGCTTCTGCTATTATGACAATTGGTGTCATATTAAAACTGTTTTCTTCATGACTGTCAACTAATATGTAGAGATTCCCACAAATGCAAATGTATAAATATAGCAAACATATAGAAAGCCATGCTTCCTTCACATGGGATATAAAAATCGTATATTAAGTGATTTCATATATTTAGCGCACAGAGCAGTTTTTTTTGTGTGGCCATTTGATCACCCCAAAAGGTAGGTATCAAATAAAACAGGAAGGGCAAACTCCTGGATGAGAAGACCATTTTCTGCTGTTTCCAGATATTTATATTTATAAACTCTCACTTGTCCAAGTTCTTGTTTTGGTAAATGTTACCGTAAATTGCAACTACCTTTGGCACCTTATACAGCCAGGTCCTCTAGGGCCACTACATGCTGGGCCATACTCCACTGTGAATGTTTGTTAGGTGTGTCATCTCTGTATGAAGGAAAACGCTTATGGCTTCCAGCCTATGCAGTTGGCTGCTGCATCTGCATGACAGGTGGAATTGTAGGGTTACTACCGTATCAGACAATGACTAACTTGCTTTGATGGTTTTGCTATGCTCTAGCCCCTTGTTATGTAACCCTTTGAGATGGGCATGTTTCTGGGTGATCTGAGGCTGCACCCCCATACAGTGACATTCCTCTACTGCAGTTGCTCTCTCATTAACTGCCAACACCTCTGTTACCAGGTCCAAGTCTCAACTAGAAGCCATGGCATCATATGCACCCTGGCATATCCTGCTCCCTCCTTCCCGAAAGGAAATGGGCAAATGCCTCTACATTTATCTCCCATCCTGGGTAACACCTTCTGCACCTGGATTGCTAGTTGTACTGTTTTTTTTTTTTTTTGGGGTAGCAGTCAGAACTTCATCTTCCTTATTTACCACAAAGACTTGAGGTGGTTCTTTTACATTACAACCATCTCTGACATGTTCTTGATGTTTTAACTATCCTGCATTAATTGCCCCTTCTGCACATTTACCCAATTCACACAGTAAAAGCCTTATAATGCTTATATGGTGGCTGCACAACACAGAGATATGGAGGATGTGCAACTAGTCATGGTGACATCTTTAAACAGAAATTATTCTCTAATAAGAAAGTATACCACAAAGCATGCAACTGCTAGATCATTTGCATTTAAAGATATACCCTATACGATACATCTCTTGTTTTATTTACAAACTATTTCATGCCTTAATGCCTAATAATAGTCCATTACAGTGATCATATACAATCAAACGTAACTCTGTCTTAAGAATGCAAATGGTTGAACATTAAATAGTTTTGTACACATTTAGAAGCCATTAATAACTGTAGCTTTTTCAGTCTTTAATATCCAGATTGGCAACAATTGTGCATTAATGTCTTGTTTCTTCAATTGTTTTCCATACCTAAAGCAATTAATGAGATTTGCCCTAGACATCCAGTTTTCAAAACAGTACACATTCAAAAGACATTTTAATAAATAAAACTTTGTTTTCTTGAATGGTTCCCCATATCTGGGAAATTTAATAAAGTTGTTCTCTCTGGTCATCTGAGCTACCTTTTGAGACAGTTCTCGAAGTACTACAGCTTTTCTTGGTCACACAATTGCAGGGGTCTCTCTGCATGTCTTTGCTATTATAGTTCTCAACCTTTGTTTTTTTGCAATGGCATTGCTTATGACCCTTCTGGTTACCCCTCCCCTTTGGACCTTGAGATACTTGTGTTATACAAATGTTTGAGTCCTTCCAGAAAGTCTGACATGTTTCCTGCAGGCAATAAATCATCTTAGCTCAGCTGCTCTACCAACTACTTCAGTCAAAGGTTGCACACTTTCCCATGATGTTTGTATTCTTACTTCATCACTGGCATATATATCTGATAATCTCTTATTTTTTTAATCAAAACAGTATTTTGGTGTCTGCCAGTTTCTCTCCAGCACTTCATTTACTTTGTACTGGTTTTTGAACCTCAGTACCTAAAGTAGTAAATTTGTTTGTTCCATACTTCTGGCTATTAATCATTTTAGCTTCACAACTACTAGCAAAACATCATGGCTGGACTGCTCTACTAACTGCTTCAGTTAAAGGCTGCAAACTTTCCCATGGTGTTTGCAAAATCACTCCATTACTCACATGTGAATCTACTAGTCGCTTACCCATTTCATCAACGTAGTATTTCAGTCTCTGTTGGTTTCTGTCCAGCATTTCCTTTACTTTGTATGGATTTTCTGGGATTTTTTTTTCAATAATCTGTTTACTAATCCTTAAACTAGCAGACGATTCAGTTATTGTACTGCATTATTTCTATATTATACAATGATTGTCCATCGATATTCAAAAACAAACACGCTGATTGGTCAGCCCAACGACTGTGCCCATTGTAAATCGAGCATATACCAACACTAAAAGTCCATCCGCTATAGTTGAGCAGCCAAAACTTTTTTTTTTTTTTTGTATGTTGTAGACGAGCATTAGTCTTAAGGAAAGAGTCTGAAACTGAAAAGTGTGTCATTATTTAGTGATTTTGTTCCTCATAAAATTTGTGGTTTTCTGACAAATCACAGAGGAACAAAGTCACTAAACAATGACAGGCATTTCACTTTCAGACCTTCTTTACTTCAGACAATGCACAATTATTCTTTGTCCATATTTTTTCAAATAAAAGATCAACAGGTATGTATGAGGGCAGAGAAAACACAAGGGAAATCAAGTACATTCGGCAAACTAAAGAAACACACCTGATTTCCCTTGTATTTTCTCCCTGTCTCTCTCATACCTGTAAACTGTCTGGAGGTTACAGTATTTTTTCCTAAAAAAAAATAGCATTGGAGATCGTCCTTCCTCCATTGCTTGCTTTCTTAAGCAGTGATGTTCTGTGTAAGCCTGGGAATACAAGTCCCATATGCATGCACAGTACATAATCAAACGGCAAAATCCAGAAACAATGTGGAAGAACACGTGGCGCTGTTATACAAAGACATTATTTAAGAAAAGTACGTTTTTTATTTCTTAAAAAATGTCAATGTACAATAGCAATAACCCATGGCTGGGCATGGGTAATGCTGGATTTACCCACACCCAGCTATGGGTTATTGCTATATTCCAAAACAGAGTTAAAAATCATCATAGCAACTGCTCCAACTCTCCTTCTAGTGAGATTCTTTACTTTCTGCATAGTCCTCTGCACTTCTCCCTGTTCATCACAGTCAAAAATACTTTTGCTTGCATGCTAAAACTTTCACTCATTGAGAAATGTTCTAAATTCCTAGCTGTTATACAGTGGACCACACGAAGATACAACATTGGGTATCTCCTATTTCAAGGGCATAAATTTGATGCACTATTCATGCCTGTACTTGAAATGCTGGGCAATCTGATTATATTGTGGCTCTTATAACAATAATTTGTGCACATAGTACTTATATGGCTTCTCTGTACTGGAAAAATCTGGGCCCACTCTGCTTCAAAAATGCATGGTACTTTGCAAGGTCATTAGTTGGCACAGTACTAATACTTGCTGAGTCACCATTACTGTCTGATACATTACACGTCTTTATACATAACTATTCCCAAATATGATTTATGTAGCTCAGCACCCACATCCTATCATTTAATTGGGAAATATTATGTTGACATCTTTGACCACTACAACCTAAACACAACCACATATTTGTTTTTCTTCTTTGAAAGAAAAGACCACATATCGTGCCTCACTGATTATGTTCACGGTAGCCTTTCACTGTAATATCCATCATTAGTTCTTCTGTGACTGGTAATATTACCCAGAGACTCTCGCTATTTTAGCAAATTTTCGTGCATTTCTAGTAAAATATTCTGCTCAGCATATCTGCCATAGGAGCCCCTTATTTAAGTCTCACTTTCAACTCATAGTTTAGTAAATTAAGTACCCTCCTTTACAGTCCTGGAGGTGCCATCTACAGATATTCTGAGCTTACTTCGCAAGGGTTTGTGATCAGTTTCCACCTCATCATCTTTACCATAGACATATTCTTTTATATGATTTTCGCATACATACACGGTTACTAACAGTTACTTTTCTATCTGAGATTATCTGTTCTGTGCATCTGAAAATGCTCTTGACCCACGGTCAACCTGTTTATTCTCTTGTACAATCACAGCTACTGTACTATTCTGAAGGGCACGTACTTACAACAAATACAATTTATTCATACTGTAATGTTTTAATGCAGCTGTATCTGTAACATGCTTCTCATTTTCAGACTTTCATTCCAATACTATATTTTTTCTAGCTTCTTTCTTAGACTTCTAATTATCTTAGCCATACTACTGCAATACCAGCTTGTCTTTGGCAATTGTACAGCTGCTGTCATATGTTCTGTATCAGGTTTCAGTAAATTTGACAGAATATCACACATTTTAGATTGGTCTCTCTTATTTAACTTGAAATTATGTGGTCTTTATTTAAGCAGCTACATCAATATTTTGTCATGTTCTTCTTGTATCTGACCCCACATGATTAGAGCACTAATTACATTTACATCTCATTTAAGCCTTCAGTTCTTTATGCAACAGCTCTAGGTCAAACTTCTCATGAAGATGAAATGCCAAATGGAAGTCTAAGTAAGCATTATCTTCCATAATGCCATATCAAATATTACCCAGTCTGGAGCTTTTTACTTTATCAAACTTCATCTTCCAGAAACTCTGATTTGCATACAGTATTGAAAAGAAATTGGCATTTAGTATCCTTAAGATCACTTCCTCAACTGTAGGTGATAGGTAATTCTCAGTTTTAAACACTTTGTTCAGATCTTGCAAATCTATACATATGTAAATAGTGTCTTTATTACACTGTGAGTATAGTATTCACCCATTCCATTGGATCTTATCACTTTTTTAATGATGCACAAGTTTTCCATATGATTTAGTCTACGGTCTGTGTTACTCCTAAAACCTATTGATACTTTCTCGAGCATATATCATTAGCATAGCATTAAGGTTCATAGGTGTGTACTAGGCTAATGGCCCTGGAGCCTTTACAAGCCTATCCCACAGAAGTGCCCTGGCATCATGCCACCTGACATTAGTTCCCAATGCCTCTATCAAGTAGAGCCACTGCAGAGATCCTCGGGGTGAACTTTCTATTTCCCATCCACTCATCAAGATTTTTCTTGAAGAGGGCCAGTGAGGTGCTCTGCTTGACATGTATGGGAAGTCTATTCAGAGCATGGGCAGTCTCTGGGTTATGAATTTGTCCCTCCAGCATGTACTGTTGATTGTGGTAATGAGGTTGAGGTATCCAGAACATGTGGTGCAGAGGGATTTGGATTTCTTTAGATGTAGCATTTCTAACAGAGCTGGGTCAGACATGGCTTTGTAAATCAAGCAGATATCGCCTCTTAGTAGATGGTATGAGACAGAGAATAGCTGGAGATTTTTGAGTCTGTCCATGTAGGACATGCATTTAAGGCCTAGGATCCTCTTTGTGGGGTACTTTTGTGGCCTTTCCAGCTGTTGCATGTGTCTAGTGAGGTACATGCCAAATGGGGCATTATACTTGATGAATGGCCTAATGAGGGAAGAGCAGAGAGAGATGATGGACTCTTTCTTTTATTTGTATATGAACCTCTTAATGAACTTCCTAAGTCTGTAACTAAATTAGCTCAGTTATGCAGTACCCCACAATTATTCTTCTGCACAGTTTCTGAGATGTGTCTGTAACTGTGCGACTGCTTTAGTAAACATGCATTGTTTGATTTTACACTATGAATTTATTTCAGTATGCCTGTTTCTGGAGAAGGCAACCAAACCGGAGTACTTACTTCATTAGATGCTATGATTTAAAAAATTATCTTGTATTTCTTTTTTTATATATTTATAAGTCAGTGGCTTTTGACTTGGTAGAAAAAAATGGTTTCCAGAATGCATTACCACTATACATAAACTTCACTGTTTGTTTGATACTTTTGAAACTCAATGGTTCAAAAGAATATTGCTCTCTACTCCCCTGTCTAGAGTAAATTCTTTTTGCTTAATTCTCACATTTATAGCCAAATCTTTTTACAGTGCCCAAATACATTTTCAAATTTCATTCAATCATCTCTTTTTACAGCCATATAGAGTGCATGAGGTCTGAATTTCCATGGCATAGTTCTTTTCTTTGCATCTCATGCCTCATTTTTCCTCATCTAATTACTTTTGCAACACATACTATTTCTCATTTCTACCTTTTATTTTGCTGTCATTTAACTTGCACATATGCATTTTCATAGTTAATTCCCTTAATTCTGTCTAATAATTTGTTCTGTACACATTCCCAGCACTTGATAAGGTCAGGTCAGTTTATCTTAAAACTGTGTCCCTTGTTTCATTGTTTCCTTTGCCACAAGCTATTCTGCCTTTTGCTAATGAATTTCACAATTCAACAGATTCACAGCCTCTGGGTTTGTTCCCCAGTTTGGCAGCATACACAACTATAGCCTCTGAAGAATTATATACTCTTAAAGTGGCACATGGTGAGAACACATGGAAAGTTCTTTCTAGGTTCATGATATTTACTTATTTTCTATTTTTTATTTATTTTTTTTGTGTGTATCCAAGTGCTATTTTGTAATTTTCCTTATCAAGTAAAGTATACATTCAATACTTCCAAGGCTATTCTTTAGTGACATGCAGAAATATACAATGTGGCACATTAGACTTGCAGGCTTTTCTATTCACAATAAGGAACTCATTTAATTTCTGAATTCAAAGCTACCATGAAGACAGAGGATACCTTACGACTGCAGTTGGACCATTATTTCCATTATGAATTACACATCAATGCCACCAAAGATAAATTCTTTAAATTCTTAAAAGTAAATGTATTCCTTTACTTATGCAAAAATATTTCTATACTCGAAAATCATGCAAAATTGGAATGGCGAGTAAAGAACACCGAGACACGTGGGATGTGTGACCAGCCTCCATTAGGTGTTTAATAAAACTGAATTCTGTAGAAAGTCAACTAAACGTGCATTTTCCTGAATCGACTTTATTAGCATTTAACTCTATATACCCATAGTTAATGAGTGTGACAGAGCTAAAGATTCAGGTGACATAAGAAACACTTAGCGCATTCAGCATATTTTTATGGATTCTCTCTCTTTTTTAACTCCTTCAATTGTACAAGGTTTTAAATGGTGAGACAGAAATGGACTTCATTCTCAAAATCTGAACACAGACAAAGTTTATGAGTGCCATACTATTTCATTCTTTGGTGTTTGCCAACCTTGCTCTTCTTAGGAGTGCTCTCTCTCCAGTGTGAATGGTCTGATGCTGTCGAAGTCTACCAGGACGTGCAAAACACTTACTGCATTCCGAACATTTATATGGTTTATTTCCAGTATGAGAGTTCTGGTGGTCTTTTAGATGTCCCTTCTGAGTAAAGCACTTACTACATTCAGCACACTTATATGGTTTATACCCTGTGTGATACCTCTGATGGTCTTTCAGGTGTTCCTTTCTAGTAAAGCACTTACTACATTCAGGGCATTCGTATGGTTTATTCCCAGTGTGAGACCACTGATGATTTTTTAGGTGTCCCTTTTGTGTAAACCCCTTACCACATTCAGTACATTTATATGGTTTTTCGCCAGTGTGAACAGCACGATGCTGTCGAAGATTACTGAGACGTGGGAAACTTTTATTGCATTCAGCACACTTAAAAGGTTTTTCACCTGTATGAATTACAATATGCTGTCGAAGGTTGCTAAGACAAGTGAAGCTCTTACTGCAGTCACCACACTTGTACGGTTTATTCCCCGTGTGAGAGTTTTGATGGTGTTTTAGGCCTCCTTTTTGTGTAAAGCACTTACCACATTCAGAACATTTATATGGTTTTTCACCAGTGTGAATAACATGATGCTGCCGAAGGTTACTGAGCCGTGGAAAACATTTATTGCATTCATTACATTTATATGGTTTTTCTCCCGTGTGAATGGCATAATGTTGCCGAAGGTTGCTAAGACATGTGAAGCACTTACTGCACACAGTACATTTATATGGTTCATTCACTGTGTGGGAATTTTGATGGTATTTTAGCTGTGCCTTTTGAGCAAAGCATTTACCACATTCAGTGCATTTATATGGCTTCTCTCCCGTATGGACAGCGTGGTGAAGCTGAAGACTACTGAGACGTATAAAGCATTTGCCACATTCAGCACATTTATATGGTTTCTCTTTTGTGTAAAATGCATGATTCACTCTAAGCTTATTGAAAGATGCGAATCCTTTACTACTTTCAACATATTTACACAGTTTCTTTTCAGTGTGAGATTTCTCACTTGTGCCACATTCAGAAGTCTTGCAGTTATTTCCTGAGTTAAGCTGAGGTGTAGGAGTGAGAGGAAACTTTTTGTAGGCCTTCACAGGCTTAGCGCATTTTTCTGGGTTCTCTTTCTGGTGTTTTAACTTGGGTGCCCCAAGCAATGACTGCTGGTCGCGGCTCATACTTTTCTCTGTGTTTCCAATACCTAAAAAAAAAATATATTATTTATTAGTATTTTACTACAATGAAATACACATATCAGACATTTTTACCACAACAACTACTGTGAATTGTTCAGGAATTTTTCTTTCAGTAAAAATATTTTGCTCTAATATTATTAGCAGCACTGATAAGCAAGTCTAAGCAATTCTGACTCATTTCTCAAAAAAGGTAAACACTTGGCCTCTATGAATAATTATGTTTAATTTGGTCAACTATATCTTTTCATCAGCCAGCTTAAAGCAGAAATGTAACTGCTGCCTTTTCACTGCTGTAAGACCACCATATGGACCTCATCTTCACTGTCCCTCTCCTTATCCAGGCCTCTCTTGCTGCTGCCACCTGCTTCACCTCTAATTTTCCATATTTATTATTTTAAACAATTTTCAGACATATGCTTCCCACTTTGGTCAGTGTTGCTTCCAATTTACTTTCCTTTGACTAATCTGATTTCTATTATTCTTTCTTCTCAGTCAAATGGCCATTGGCAACTAATTCAACATGGCAATGGCAGGCATTTCACTGTACACAAAGACATATATTTTATTAGTGGGGATACTGTGCCAGCAGTATGAGCCCGTCAGACTGCAACTATTACAAACTGTTTGGGATGTCTTGCGTTGGTGTCCAAGTGCTGGGGGCCGCACAAGAAATGCTCTTTAAACTCTTTCTGACATTATATGGCGTAACACCGGAACTACAGCCACCCAAGATACATACCATTTTAGTCAGAACAGATTCTTTTTCAAGAATGGAAGGTAGTGTGACCAAACATTACTGCTCTAAGATTCTGGAAATATAGCACAATGTTTACATTTTCACAACAAAGCCCTTTGCACAGTCTCTTATTTATTATGCAAGATCAGACAATATATTACTCAACAAAGATACAGTTCTACAAGCTAGTGCTTTTAATTTATCTAGCAATCACCATGAAAATTCACTGCTTCTTGATGGCAATATATTCACTGTGAAGAGGCATGGAGTATTTTATTTTCATGGTTAAGACAAAGGCAAAAGTACCACAGTGTAGGAATGTATATGTATCTAGTGATGTCTTAGTCAGTACTATGTATTTAAAAGTATGACTTTACCACAAACAATGAGTAATTAAGGTTTAATCTGCACCAGCTCTCTAAAGTAAAGTCTCCTGTAACTGGAAGCACAGCATTCTGGGTAGTTTATTATTTTTCATAGCTGTTTATCATACATGTATGTAGTGTAACATTTTGTAGCCAGGGAACCTACAGTAACTGTAAAAAGTATTTAATGTTCTGATTTTGTGTGTCATAGAAATAAAACATGGACTTGTTAATTTGTGTTTCTTTAAAACTGCAGTACATGGGAATTTTTTTCCACTGGTTCTCATGGGTTACTTAGCAGTTAATCAGAGGTTTTTCCCCAGTACAAAATACAGGTGTCTGGAAGGGTAAACTCATGAAGTTAGTTACTCATGGGAGGAATAGTGTTTTCATGTTGAAGGAAGTCCTGGAAGCAGGGACTGAGGGAGAGGGGTCCATTCAAGGCTACTCATTGGAGCATCCTTGTGGACTGTGACTCATTTTTAATGGAGATAGGCCTAGGAGAAAGGTCTAGAGACTTCTGGAACTGACAGAGAAACCTAGGAAAAACACCTACTATCAGGACAAAACTATACAGTGGTTGATCCCTGATGAAGAGAATGAGGTCTTGGAGGAAGGTCTAGAATATGGCAGCACACATTGTGAATACCACAGTCTGGAATGGGGACTTGGAAATAAGCCCATCACTTAAATTTTATGGTCTGCATGGACCACTGAACTATTCCAAAGGTGTTTAGTAAAAGCCAAGCAAGTTATTTTAGTTTGTGATTATTAAATAAAAATGAGTTTGTGTATGCCCTACTTTTACTGTATGTACACACACACACACACACACACACACACACACACACACACACACACGCACACACACACACACACACACACACACACACACACACACACACACACACACACACACTCGCGCATGTATGTGTAAGTACATGTACGTACTACAATTCAAGATACAGAATGCATGAGTACTCAAAATATAGCATGTGCAAATAACTGAATGCACATTTGTGAGAATTTAATGATGCTGAATTAAAAGTTTTATAGGGTATAGTTAAGTAGGAGTGTGCAGGAATAATGTGTTTGAGAGTTAGAAAAACAAAAAAATGAAGCGAAAAACGTCACCAAGCAACAGTTTAATCCAAATGTTGAGTGCTTTCTTAAGAACAATGTCAAACTTCTTCAGAACACAGTTTAAAATCACAATTAAGCTTAAGTACAGCAATTAAGTCACGACTAAAAATTCCACCCCCCTCAATTAATCCTTAAAACAATACATACATCTAATATAAAGTTATACACATATAAACACAAACACCTTGCCTGTTTTTGAAATCTAGCATCAAAATTCCTACTTACAAATACCCCCATATGTACAAGCCCTCAGGAATAAACAAATTCAGCTTTTAATTTTAAAAGACTATTTATAGTAATGGATTCATTTAAACCAGGGGGTACAGTGACATTACTCCTTAGCTGCCAAATCAGTTCTTTATATTAAAGTAAAATTTCATGTGACCCTCCCCTCTGGTCAAAACTTTTTCTATACAAGAATACTTGAAAGAATGCTTGGGAAACCTGATAATATGTTTGGCTAATGCATTTTTGTCATCCAGCTTGTGAATATCATATTGATGTTGGTAAATCCTTGTTTTAAACTTGCTCTTGGTTTTACCTATATAAAATGAGGTACATTGTTGGCACAAAGCTATATACACGACATTAGTACTGTGACAGTTCAGTCTATGTCTAAAATACATGCTCCACTACCTAGGTATAGACACTTCCTCACCTTCCTTGATATATCTACACAGGTTACAGTGGCCACACCCTTCCTACATCTCTCAAGCATGGATTTAAAGCAGAAATCCTTTTTGTAAACCACATTTGATTGGTGCCCAATATTTTCAAGGTACATCAGCTCTAAAAATAGCCCAATTGTGGTTAATAATGTTCCTTATGCCATCAAAATGTATGTTATAAGGTAGAATCAATGCACAGTGAAAATTAATACTTTCATGTCTGTTGCCCTCCCCCCACCACCCCCATCAGACAGTCCCCTCCTGGATTTGTTCCTAGCAGGAGGCATATGTTCCTTCCTGTCTTTTCCTGGTAACCTCATTGATAATACTGTCGAGGAACCATCGGGGGTAACCCCTATTCAGCAACATTTCTGTCAAACTGTACAATGTTCCACAAAGACTACATCCTCACTAACCATACGGGCTAGCCTTACCATTTGCCCCTTCACTAGTGATTTCTTTTGATGAACTGGGTGAAAACCTTTGTAGTGCAATAGGGCATTTAAATAGGTGGGTTTCCTAAAGAGATTAGATTCAAATCTCTTCTCCACCCTTTTTTTAACAATCAAAACGTCAAGATAATGCAGTGTATCTGCATCTACCTCCATAGTAAATTGAAGGAAAGTAGTGCTTGAATTAAGAAATTTGAAAAATTCATTCAACCTTTCTCTACCTGCTACCCAAAAAATTACTGTCATCCAGGAAGCGGCCATAAAATGTCCAACAACTGCTAAACTCTGAGTTAAAGATCTGTTCACTCGCCCAGTTGGCCAATACAATATTGGCAAATGTAGGGGCACCAACTGCCCCCATTGCTACCCCTTTTAACTGGTGAAACAATTAAAAATTCTATAGTTATTTCCCAATATCATGTCCATAATTGCCAAAGTAGTAGAAACTTTCCCATTATCAAGCCTTGGATGTTTGCACAGAAATTCTTGAAACATTTCTAGCCCCTCCTCATGGGGTATTACTGAATATAGATCACAGACATCTATGGTTACAAATAGCAGTTCCTCAGAGTACATTTCATTAGAAACCTTGGACAAAAAGTCCCATGAGTCTCTAAATATATAACTACATTCTGACAACAGCCCTTTAATGTTCTTTTCCACAAATTTTGCTAAAAGGAGCATCTTAGAGGCTTTTGCATCAACAAACTGCCTCAATGGAGGATCGTTTATGCATTTATGGGTCTTCAGTATACCAAATATGGTGGGGGCTCTTGGGTGGGACACCTTGAGAAAGTCCAGGTCACTCAAAGTAATTTGATTGTTTAACAACAAGTCTTCCAGCTGTAAGTCAATCCTATGATAGGCAATATTAATTTTGTTACATGAAACTTCTTCATATGTGTAACAGTTAACATCTTGTTGACATATTCATTTGAGTCCATCACCACAAGTCCCCCACCTTTGTCAGGTTTCATAATCCTGACCTGTGTGAGACCCTTGATCTCTGTTAACAATTTCTCTTCTTGCATAGTCAAATTGCCCCTATTTTCTTCTATAAACTTCCTGATGTCATATTCACATATTTTTCCATAAATGCTTATTAAAGGGTATAACGGTGGGTTAAAGACACTAGGGCTTTTACATGCATTTGTGTCATGCACTGCACTGTTGCCATGAAAAAATATATACATTGTCACCATGAAAAAATATTCCCAAGTTCAATTTTCTAACTGTTTCAACTTGCTTCATCAATAGTCCCAGCTCTTGCTGGCACAAAGGTCAGCCCTTTGTCAAACAAATCAGCCCACACAATAGTAACCTCTACAGAACTATAGTTAAAAATTGTACAATCACCAATCTTATTTGGGACTATTTTATACTGTGGTACATCTTCTATCATCTGTAGTTGCTTCTTCCCCTCCTCCTGCCATTCCAGTGGAATGAACCTCTCCAGTGTTGGTTCCTCTGGGGGTATGTTGTTTGTACCGGTTCCCCTCCATGTGTTTGAGAGTTAGTGTTAGAGAAATGGTTTGATAAAGGGATAGAAGTGTTGTGCAGGTCTGGTGGTGTGTCCATTTTGCGTCCTTTTATGTAGTGTTACTGTCATGGAAAGTTTTTAGTAGCATAATATTAGGGTTGGAGATTGGCTAAGATGGAGTTAGGGTTAGGATCAGGGGTAGGACACATGAGCTTTGACCCCCTACCCAACTTTACTCATGCATGCTAACCCTTATCCCAACCACACACATTATGTCACTAAAAACATTTTCCACAACAGTAACAATAACAAGATGAAAAATTAGTTCAGTTTTGTAGCTGAGGGTTACAGATAACACATTTAGTGATAGAGAGAATGATTTAGTACTTTTAATAATTAGTGTTTTATGCATTTGTCTTTTTTTCAATATGCTGAGGTTAACGGTTTTCTGCTTTTCATGATATAATTATACAGGGTGTTATATAGAATAAAACATTACAAAATGCATACATACACAGGAGGTTCTAATCTGTAATATTGAGAGTAACTATTTGATCCTGGGATATGGAGTGGACAAAGCTGAGAAAGGCCTGTGCACAATAAATGGATGTGTAGGTGAAGGAGCTGATACTGGGGCAACTGAAGCCCTGAATAAAAAGGTATTTGGTTTGACATACAGCTGGGGATCATGCTTAAATAGTTAAAATGTTCTTACAAGGACAAAAATGAGGGACCTGCAGCACGAATAAAATAAAATGTTTTTTTTTTTTCTGAATGGTGTAGACACTTAGAAAACTCAAGGCTGACATCATCTGGGATAACACAAGTAGTCACTAAATGAGGGATGGCCAGTGACCCTCAAGGTAGAAATGCTTTCTATAGGTCAGTCACAAACTGCATTCTTCACAAAAAATGGTAACATTTTTGTAGCCAATCATGGAATCCAATAAAAGTTGATTTGCATATATGCCTCATTGCAAGGGAAAAAAATCTTTACGCAAGATACTTTCTCTTTAAGAGTATATGAATATATGATCTGAGCTCCATCACATCTCTCTCATTCTGTTTTTTTTCAGGCATTCTGAAAGGCAGGAACATATTCCTACTCACTTGAGTTATCCACCATTAAAAATCTTTTGAGACAAAAGGCAGGACCGAAATTAGGCACTCTAAGAACTTGCTGCACTGTTCTTAAATACCCTTTAAAAACATGGCAACTTATAATATGAAGGTTTATCAGCACAACTATCAGAATGGAAGAGATCACAAACATCAGGAAATTTAGGAATTCCATGGCAATAACCTTTTTCCAAGTCTTGGAAGATTGGGAGCAGGGAGTCCCAACTTTTCCTGAGGCTGCACTTGAGATCTAGATAGCATAGAAAAGATCCAGACGTGCTGAATCTAGCCTGTTATTTATACACGAGCAATAAACCAGCCATCTTACATTAAGACGGGCTCACGTGCAGCCTTGTGGCAGAAGAATGTGGATCCAGCCTTGTCTGAGCTGGGGATTGCTGGAAGAAGGTTCATTGTGTGCTTTCCTATTGGTAGATTAGCTTAAAAGTGTCTTAATTTTGCCTGTATTTAAGCTTCCCGTTTGTGCATTGCAGTGCACTGTGTGACAGGAGTTTTCGGTGCCCTGTATAGATGCAAACACCTTAAAACTCAATTTTTCCCAAGTCATCTCTCAGTGGAACTCTCCCAAGCTCCCCTACTGCACTGAGCAGCATTGCAACACTTATCATCCATAGTCTTCAACAGAACAAGCACCTTTGTTAGTTCTAGCACAAAAAACTGGTCAAACTAACCCACTTCCTTCCCTAACAGTATATACAGTAAAAACCTGAACAGGCAGTTTCCCATCATTTCACCAGCCAGTCTGACTAACATGGGCATCCAGACACAATATCTATACTGACAACCACTTACTCCTAAAGCAAATACCCTACGTGACAGATGTAATTACACTATGACATTGGAATAAATTCTCTCATGTAACAACAAACTGGACATCAAACAGGTTGTCAGCACACATGCTTCAACTCTCACACAAAATGAGGTTACAGAACATTAACTCACATGCACGGAGGTACTCACTAGAAGCCTACCAAAAGATCAGAGACCTCCCAAACATAAACCACTTGCACACACTGCTATGTGAACAGAAACCACTACACATAATAACACATACACCACTGCCTCAGCAAATAAGCCCCTAAGGCAAAACACCTCAAAATCTAATTCTTGGTCAATGACGACTCCAAACCCATCAAATCACACATGCACTCAAGTCACTCATCAGCAAGTACTTTTATGACTCTGTCATAGTTCATGTTGGGGTGAATGACATAAGATGTACCTCTCTGGACTACATGAAGAGAAGCATGACTGAACTCTCAATCTATGTGTCCCAGGCAGATATGACCCTAGCCCTAAGCAGCATTCTACCCTCACCCAGGATGATGCCACAATATAAAGAAAGTCCAAAACCAGAAGTTCTGTGCTATGACAAAGTCCCACCAAACAGCAAAGATACCCTTCATCAGATCTCATCTGATGAAGGGTATCACACCAGCTCCCTGCCATTCTTCTTTCTTTTTTCACAATATAAAGAAAAAATGATTGATTCAACAATTGGCTTAGCTTGTGGTGACAGTCCAGGGGGATCCAGTATCTGTCAGCCTGGGAAGACATGGTTGACAGGCTACAATACTTTGCCAGAGATGGTCTGCACCTGTCCCCACTAGGTTTTTGGATACTGGCAAAGATGCTTGCCTCCCCCATAGAGCCTTTTTTAGGCAATGTCAAAACAACAACATTTTTGATAGAACAAAATCTACTTGAGACAAATTCAAGGTTCCTCTGCTTAGTGCTAGGAGTCTAAACACGTAACTGCACTCCCTGGAAGCACTCCTCACCTTGGCAGATGCTGACATCTGTGGAATCACTGAGATATGGTTCAAGGCTACAGAGAACATCCCGGCCATGCAAGGCTACAATGCCTTCCACATGTTCAGACCTCAAAATGAGCGTGGAGGTGTATCTATCCTCTTTAAACCCAAGTACACCTCGAGACTGGTCAAACAGTACGACTCTCTTGATTTACTCCATATTCAATTAACTATAGGCAAAATACCATACCACATCATTGCTAGCTATAGGTCTCCCACCATGAACCAAGAAAAGTACACCATCTACCTGGACTTACTAGAGTCACTCGCCATACACCCCAACACCTTAGTCATGGGAGATTTCAACTATCCTTCCATTGACTGGGTGACATACAGGAGCACAAACATGCTCGCCCAGAGGTTCCTGGACTTTGTCAATACATATGCTGTGGAACGGATAGTCTACACTGCCACAAGGGGCTCAAATGCCCTAGACACAGTACTCACCAACATAGAAGGTCACTGCACTCCCCTTGTGTGATGCCCACCCTGTTAAGGTCAGACCATAAATCAGTCTCGTTTGAAGTAACTATTGAACCTGTCACCACCACAGTAGCAAATAAAATAATAAAAAACTTTTCTAAAGCAAACTACAGCCTGCTAAGCAATAGTATAAAACGTTTTATACACCCCCAATCACAGACAATAATGACTCCTATGCAGAGGTGTACATAAATGCCCTGTACAAACACTTAAGCAACTGTATAAACTCCACTGTACCTGACAAGGCTTAAAACCAGGTCCTCCAGAAAAAACACACCAACCTGGTGGAACTCAAGTATAAACATGTAATATAACAAAAGGAAAAAAACTGATGTTTAAGAACAAGAGGGGACTGAATCAGCAGAGGAAGAATTTCTGTCACAGCTTCAATAAGCAAATCAGAAACCTTGTAAAGTCCTGTAAAACTCATTACAAAGCTAAAATAGCATTCCAAGCTAAGGATAATCATAAAGCATTATTTAACTATGTCTGAAATCTAACAGGTAGTAGATGGTACCACTCGTACTATAATGGAGGAAATTGCCAACCTCCTAGCTGAGAGATATTATGCAAACTTCAACCCCCTGTCCCCACCAGCCATACCCCAAAGCATACATGACACCAGTCCTCTGCCTATTTCTAGAGATCAGGCCATCTCTGCTCTATTCAAGGCCAAAAACACAGCCTCAACAGGATCAGATAACATCCCAGGTTGCTTATTAAGCAATCTAAAAACAGGACCTAGTGGACTCACTTGGCATTCTCTTTAACTATAGCCTGAGAACTGGTTTTGTTCCAGCAGAGTGGAGAACAGCAACAGTAATCCCCTTGCACAAAGGGGGACCATCAACCAACCTTGGGAACTATAGACCCACAAGTCTAACCAGTCTCATCTGCAAGGCCATAGTAAGAATCATCACAGACCTTATCAACAAGGGCATGGGTGACCTTCAAACTCTAGACACAACTCAGTTTGGCTCAGTTAACAGTAGATAGTGCTTATTAAACCTAGTAGATGTCTTAAATCACCAAAGCCCTAGATAATGGTATGACCGTGCATACTGCCCATCTCGACCCAGCCAAGGCTTTTGACACAATCCCCCACTCAGGTATAAGTGAGAAACTCTCCCAGCTAGGGATTAACCTATACATCACTAGATGGGTATCCGATTGGCTCACAGACAGAACACAAACTGTCAAAGTTGTTGCCTCCACCTCTACCAGTAGCCCACTCACCAGTAGAATATCAGAAGGATCTGTGCTGGGCCCTTTACTGTTTGGAATCTATTTCTCAGAAATCCAGGCTAAAGTAGATGGCCTTTGGCTTACCAAGTCTGCTGATGATTGTAAATTGGGTGCAATCAACCGAGTCCCCCAACAGTGATGACATATTACATGAGGGGCTAACACAGACAAATGACTGGTGCCAAAGCCATAGTCCAAAACTAAAATGCAAAAACATTTACTATTATCTCCTTTGACAAAGCAGAATTCCCTGCTAATTACAACATTGATAGCATCCCCTAAGTTCAAACCCATTGGTGCAAGAGCTGGGAACACAGGTAGATAGCAATCTGAACTTTGACACCAAGTTTCCACAGAGGTAATGAAAGCCTTCTGCTTATACATCTCATAAGTAAGGGCATCGCATCCAGGTCTAAGGATGTTATACTTCCACTGCACCTGACCATCATCAGACCATTAACAGAGTACAATGCTCCATTCTGCATGTACCTCACCAGACACCTGCTAGAGAGACCACAGAGGTTTCTCATCAAGAAAATACAGGGCTTTCAAACCACGACTTACACTGATAGACTGAAAGCCCCATCACTGTATTCTGTATCATATAGGCTGCTGACAGGCAACTTGTGCCTGGCCTACAGGACAGTCTCTAACCCTGGCCTGATGGATATGCTGCACATCCACAAGTCAAATGGCACAAGAGCCACTCACTCTAGGGATCTTAACCTAGCCTGTGACATTAACAGAACATGTTGGAGAGACAGATAGATCTCCTAGAGATTGCCACTCCTCTGGAATAAACTTCCAATTCACATGAAGCAGAGCTCATCACTAACCCTTTTCAAGTGCAACCTGGACAAATGTAAGGGAGACCATAAATTCACCCTGGGGGTGGCACTCATGTCCCTCATGGACAGGGGTAGTCTGTGTTTATCATAGACTTGCTCAGCAAATTATGTCCATCTAACTAAGGACAACTGAGGCAACTCGGGATTAACATAGCTAGCCTTATACGGGCTCTAGGGCCACTAGTCTAGTAACCTCCTATGAACCTTTATGTGGCTACATTTCACTACTTTATTGTTTCATTTATATTGTGTCATGGCTGTACTATAACTGTGAAATGTTCCTCCCCATGTCTCTTCTGGAAACAAGAAAATGGTAATCAGAATATAAACAAAAAAAATTAAATAAGAAATGAACAAGTCTAATAAACGAGTTAAGGACTGCTTTCCCAAAAGTCTGAAGCTTACAATAGGTTTTATAGCAAGGTGTTGCTTATCACAGCTCATGGCCTGGCATGCTACCAACTAAATTTTTAAAAATATCTAGTTGTGGTTATGATGAATAACACCATTATTATTTTCAGCAGATCCCTGAAAGAAATAATAGTTAAAAAAAGTGGAATAAAATCAGTGTTTCCACAACCTAACGGCTAAAAGTCCTGAAACATCCCACTGAATTACATATCAGTCAGCGGTACTGTGGTGGTGGAAAAGCTCATGGACATATCTTAAGAGAAAGGATAACTAGTCAGCAACGGTTTACAAGTAATAAACCCTGGCTGACCGGGTCTATATTAAATCACCGAACGCTTAAAAAAGCAAACGGTGTTTAATCGACCCTATGTAAGCGAAAGCTTACAATGTCGAAGTGACAGCTGTTCCAACAAAAAAAAAAAACCAAGTACAAACATTACATTAAGTGGGGGGCTTTGCCCCCCACACCCCCCTACTTAAATATACCAACTCCGTGACTGTACTACAGTGCCGAAAACGGCAAAGTACCGAAGTGGCCAAGCAAATTATTTTCCAGGGGAAAGCATTTGCTTAACAGCCACTGCGATATGTTCTGTTTTCAGCCTTTTCAGTTCGACCAAGATGTATTCAAAAGAATGCATCTTCGGTGTTCTAATATAGACCCGGCAGACCAATCTCATCCAAGTTTATATCTGGGTGAAAAGGAAGAGGAAGAGAAGCCAGCTGGTAGATATGGTCTTCACAGTATTCAGTACAATCACTGACTCCATCCCATAAAAAAGGCTACTTGAAAATTAAAGGGGCTGGAAGAGGTGAAAAGTTAATCAAGTAGACAGCCAGATGAAGGGTACAAAGACCTTTGTCCTGACAGTGCCGCACATGAAATTGGCTTAATTAATGATTTGAGCAAACTCTGGAGTCATCTATAACATATACTTTCCAGGGGGAGAGATTTAGTAGAGTATTGCCACATTAGTCTCCCTTTTTTATACAATGTGGTGATAAAAGTTCCAGAATACTAACGCTCATGGGGCACGCTCCAGTGTACTAATACTCACGGGGCATGCTCCAGAGTATTAACAGTCAAAAGTCAGGCAGAAGATATGTTTTGAGTAACTTCTGAAACCATGTGACAAGCCCTCTTTTGAGGAAGCAATGCAAAAATCATCAGGTGGAAGGGGTCTTTTCTACAGATGTGGTTACTATAGCAATTAAACCCTTCCAAGGTGGCATGTGGATGTGGCTGAGACCCCTCTACAAATGCTCAAGGGGATACATATTTTGGAGGTACTGTGGTTAGTATGCCTTTTCAGGATTAAGTGGAAGACAGGGCAGTACATCTTGACTGGCAAAGTTAGACTGCAATGCCCATTTTAAAAAAGGGGGCAGGAGGGCATGCTTCTATTGCAGACAGTTGACCCTCCTCAGCTTCACTGAGAAAAGCTATGAAAGAACACAGGAAAGGAGATGGTGTCCAACAGGTGCCCCTCTGATTCAGAAACGGAACTGTAGATACCACACTGGATGTAAAAGAGTGGATCAATTCTGTCTTTGCACAAACACTGCAAAACTCATGGGAGTTTGCTAGTTTATATAGTAGGCCTGCAGAAGACATATGAACAACTATCCTTGAATACCACGTGAGATGTACTAAAACTGTAAAGGTCTCACTGTTTTCACCATTTAAGCCACATTTTCATTAAGCTGCATATATTTAAGGTTAGCATAAGAATCTGCAAAGGGTGTACGTTGTTTCCCCATTTGTTTATGATTTTCTTAGGCTATCAATTTGCAGCTGAGGTTTGGAGAAAAATCATCTAGAAACAAGAGGATTACATACCTGTTGCTTGCAGAAAATGTACTCCTGGTGTCAAATGAATGCTCTATGGTATATAGTGCAGTAGTTCACAGAGTATGACGTGACTGGGATGAAAATCTTTAGCTCTACATCAGAAGTCTCTCCTAGGAAAGACGGGCTTGATCACTGCAGGAGAGAGGAAGCACAGATCCCAAGTGAAGAAGTGCACATATCATGGGGTCTGTTCCTAATCCTGGATAGAGGGGAATCAGTGATTGACCAATAGATGGGTGTAGTGGCAGTACTGCAGGTGTTGTACTGGCCTGGGGTACTGCAGCAAGGAGGCCAGTCATAGGATGCAGCTCTCAGGTTATTGGTTACTTTACACCCTCATCCTGACTTATGGTCATTAACCCTGGATGATGACAGAAAGGAAAAGCACAAGCATGCAGGCTTTCTGGGTCCACAGCCCATCTCTGAGCACAGCTCCTCCTCCTCCAGGTTAACAGCAGTTAGCAGCTCAGGTAGCATTGGTACCTCCCATTGGAATTTACCAAGCACAGACCAATGCACACCAGGGTAGCTATGAAAATGTTGGATAGATTATCTCTCTCGGTATGACAGGAAACACCCTAGGATCCTACTGGATGAGTTGGGGAGTGTTGTTGAGAAGTCTGGTCTAGTCTGTCCTGCTCAGGTTAATACCACCTTCCTCACTGCAGCAAGCACTTTAGAATCAAACAGATGGAAATGTATGCAGTGAGGAATGGTCAGGCCTTTAAACCTCTTTCTATCAACAGAATCATAAAGAAAAGTCTTTATAATCTTAGGTACATAAACAACTACTAGACACAGTCCAGGAGAGCACTGAGGGGCCTAACCCAATGTTCCAACTGCTCAGAGCGGTCTGGTTAACTGACCTGCTCAGTCACAGCAAGCAAATGGAGGCCCCAAAAAAAAAAAATCAAACCCTTGACTGCAGCAAGCATCTCACTAACAGCTCATAGCCTTAATCCTCGCCTCCAGTTGCTACACTTGTCAAAAGCAAAGACAAAAGTCATGGCCAGAAATATACAAAACATCTACAGACAGTTTATACTTCGTAGGAAGACTGATAAAGAAGTTGTACTACTCACAAACAACGCCAACCTCGGTTTTATTACTGATACATTAAACTAACTTAGATATTTTAATTAGTTTGAATTTGCGTTTATGGTCCCGCTGAGCCTTGGTCTGTTCCACTGTCTTTACACATACATTTGTGTTATTGTTGGCTTTCTACTCACAAACAAGTTGATAGTGGCACATAAAATGCAGCATAAAAAGAATGTATTATGAAAATTATTACTAAGTGACCACAGAATACAGGTTTATATAGTAAATGAGTCACACTAGAGGGATACTGGAGAATGGAAATAATTAGTAGTAAAACAGCAGACAAAAGGGAGTAGGATGAGGCAGCTGTACGTATTAGAAATATTTAAATAATATAAATCACATAATATTTAACATGGAAGGATCCCTAACATAGTATCCTTAGAGATAAGATTAATAACTTGACAATAGTGGCCTTTCATTGGCTCAAATATTTCTGAAGGTGATATCATAAATTTCATTTCTTACATGAAAAAACAAACACAATAAAATAGTTACTGATAATTTAAACATGCATGTCATATAAACTGAATGTTTTCAGAGATACCTTGAATAATATATATTTAAAAAGTCCTACAGAAATTGGATACAGCCCAGCAAGAGATGAAATAATGCTCTTGGCAAAGCTTGCTTAAATACGCTTTTAACACATCACACACTGGGTATACGGCATCTGAAATAATGAACCGATCACAAAGTACTATCTTAAGAAATGTTGCTAGGTGAAGACATGAAACAAAGGAATAACGACATTGCAAATGAGAACATTAGAAATATAAAAAAGTAAAAAATAATAAATATAATATATACTGCCTAGAAGACTTCAAAGGAAAATGGTTGATTTGTAATGTAAAATATAAATACTGCAAGAACAAAGGGATAACAGGACAAACATGAAATATAATAGAAAGCACAGTAATATGTTACATATCTCTTAACCTATTACAGCAAATAAATGTAGACAATGCCTCAAAAAATGGGGGGAGAAAGGCCAAAAAATAGGAACACATTTTAAATACTGCTCTTATAAACTTAGAAAGTTGCTAGAATCAAACTACTTGTGTTACTATACATTTTCTGAAGGATGTGAAGTCTGAAACTCAAATGATCATCACTAGTTATTTTTTTTAATCCTTAAATTATCCCAATTATGTGTAAAAAAAAAAAAACTATTTTTATGAGGAACAGAATGAAAATATGACGCAAAAGTCTGGACATTCTGCAAAAATCTGCATAGCTGACAGACAAGGTTACAGAAGAAAAAAGAATAGAGAAGAGAAGAAGAAAAGAATAGAGAAGAGAAGGGGTTTAGGGTTCAAATTCTGCAAAGTATCACAGGAAGTTCGAGAAATGAACAATAAAGTATCAGGAAAGAACAAGTTACATAAAAACAGGACACAGACTAAGTAAACAAAATTAAACACAGAAAGTTTGAGAAATGAACAATAAAGTATCAGGAAAGAACAAGTTACATAAGAACAGGACACAGACTAAGTAAACAAAATTAAACACAGAAAGTTCGAGAAATGAACAATAAAGTATCAGGAAAGAACAAGTTACATAAGAACAGGACACAGACTAAGTAAACAAAATTAAACACAGAAAGTTCGAGAAATGAACAATAAAGCATCAGGAAAGAACAAGTTACATAAAAACAGGACACAGACTAAGTAAACAAAATTAAACACAGAAAGTTCGAGAAATGAACAATAAAGTATCAGGAAAGAACAAGTTACATAAAAACAGGACACAGACTAAGTAAACAAAATTAAACACAGGAAGTTCGAGAAATGAACAATAAAGTATCAGGAAAGAAAAAGTTACATAAAAATAGAACACAGACTAAGTAAACAAAATTAAACACAGAAAGTTTGAGAAATGAACAATAAAGTATCAGGAAAGAACAAGTTACATAAAAACAGGACACAGACTAAGTAAACAAAATTAAAATATGGAAGAAAAAAGACAGAGAAATGAGTATAAGTGCTTTAAATATCACTGTAAACAGAGTAAATGGTTAAAAAAGATATGATACTACAAATGGAGTTAAATAAGAATGCAGAGATGTTATATGTTTTCAATAAATAAGATTTACGTTTGATGATAAAAGGAAATTTATTTAATTCATGAAATCATAATGAGCCAAGGTGTTATTGTTGGTATATAAAAAAAAAGAGTGGAGTTAGGATGGCAAACCAGGGTCACTGTAGACAAGGAATAATAGCATATACATACTGAAAAGATTTGAAAAAGGAATGATACAGACTGTTCACAAATGCACATCTGAATGTCAGACTCTGGATTATCAGAGAAAATGAAAATGAAACTAACAGCAGTGAAAAATGTGTGTGTGTGTGTGTGTGTGTGTGTGTGAGAGAGAGTGTGTGTGTGTGTGAGAGAGAGAGAGAGAGAGAGTGTGTGTGTGTGTGTGTGTGTGTGTGTGTGTGTGTGTGAGAGAGTGTGTGTGTGTGTGTGTGTGTGTGTGTGAGTGTGTGTGTGTGTGTGAGAGAGTGTGTGTGTGTGTGTGTGTGTGTGTGTGTGTGTGTGTGTGTGTGTGTGTGTGTGTGTGTGTGTGTGAGTGAGAGAGAGAGTGTGTGTGTGTGTGTGTGTGTGTGTGTGTGTGTGTGTGTGTGTGTGAGAGAGAGTGTGTGTGTGTGTGTGTGTGAGAGTGTGTGTGTGTGTGTGTGTGTGTGTGAGAGAGAGTGTGTGTGTGTGTGTGTGTGTGTGTGTGTGTGTGTGTGTGTGTGTGTGTGTGTGTGTGTGTGTGTGTGTGTGTGTGTTCACAGTATCCTATTATAATGTTCTCCTTGACAATACAATTACCAAAATCAAAATGTAGGTGTCTTTGTAGGATGTATGTGCAAAGGAATGGCACAAAAGGGGAGCCCACCTCTCGAAAAGTTAACACGCTGCAGAGGTCTCTGCGAAAATTTCCAACAAACTGAAGAAGTCTTGTATTTGGAGACGAAAGTGCTCAATAAATTTTACTTTTCTAACCTGTGGAGTTTGGCTGCTTACTTCTACTTCCTTTATTAAAAATGATACTACTCATATAAGCACTATTACGGCAAGTTCCTTCCAGAAAACCTCATTCTCGTCTCATTGGGTGGTTGATGTTACCCTTGGAAGACTGCAGAAGAACCTGTACAATAGCTATGGTGAAGCCTTTCGTACCCCTTAACAGGATGTCCAGCCAATAATGTTTAAAGAAAGTATGGACATAAATCCATCTGGCTGCACCTAGTATGGCCTGTGTCCACGCTTCTAAAAATGATTATGGCAGTTGATGTTGCCCTGCTCTTGCGGGGTCTTCTAATGGACACAGGTGCAGAAAACTTGAGTCAGACATTTACATATTGTCTGTTTAATAAGTAGGTTACCTTCTTTACTGGTAGCAAATGAAACAAAAAAAAAATGCTCTGGTTACCTCAGATCCATGGTTCTAAGCAAGTAGTACCTGAAATACCAGTGAAGATCCAAGGAATGAAACATCTGGTCCTCTTTCTTCTGAATAATAGTGAAGAATAGTGGAAAACAGATGATTTGGTTTAAAGACAGTTATGTAATGATTTTAAGCTGATGTTACAGCCACTATTATTAGGGTTCCCTTTAAATCAGCGAGTGCTTAAAATAGCGAACGCTGATTTGGCGACCCCATTAGGAATGAAACCTTAAAATCCCGAAGACACAGAACAGCAATTTTTTTTCCCAGGAAAAAAAAAATCACTGGGCCGTTTTCGGGACTTTGTCATTTCCTCCACTGTGGTGCAATCTTGGATTTGGTATATTTAAGTCGGGGGGTGAGGGGCGAACTTTTTTTCCCCCGGGAAAAAAAAAAAATCGCTGTTCCATGTCTTCATGATTTTCAGGTTTCGTTCTTAGTGGGTCAATAAATCAGCATTCGCTATTTTAAGCATTCCCTAATTTAATATAGACCCTATTATTATTATTATAATATAATTAACAGGAGTAGTGGTAGCTGGCTCAACAGGGCACAGAAGTCTGTTTTCCTTTCAAACTGCATGGTAAAGCCATCATTCTTTGGGGAGGGTGTAAGTGGAAAGCCCTCTTAAGAAACAAGTAGGTTGACTCCAAATATAGCTGAAGGGTACTGCTGAAAAAAAGCATCCTTCCTATATCAGGTTCCTAATTCTACCTTTGACCTGTGTGTGAGAGAGAGAGAGAGAGAGAGATTATGTCATGTCTGCTTATTTCATTTGTAAATATCTCATCTGTAATATGCCTTCTTTGTTATTACTTATCTGTCTACCTTGGAGCTTTTCTCCCTGGGCCTCTACTGAAAATGGAGATTAATCCAGTTGGACCATCCCGGTCAACAATTGTAAAATAAAATAAATAAATAAAATAAATATTTAATAAGTCTGATTTCTTAGTACTGGGCCTCATGGCTTCCTTCAAGAGTTTAAACACATTCTGTGTGAACAGGTGTCCAAAGAGTAAGTGTCATTACCCAGGATGTCAGCTTGAGGGTCTGCAGGTTAGTGTGTACCATGGACCCCTCTGAAATGAGTCAAAAGGGACATATGCGGTGACAGATTTTTATTTATTTTTCCATTGCTAATTTCATCAGCATGGAGAACACAATAAAATGGTCTAGCAACAGCACTTCTGCCTTTTTCTTCCCATGCTTTTTGAATCACTTGGGGGGGGGGGATAACCATAGAGATGAAGGACTGCTCAGTTGGAGGAACAGACATGCACTTTCCCAGCTTTCTTGAAAGGTGGTACTCAGCAGAACTTCCTCAAGTTCCTGTTGCTCCCAGAAGCACAAATTTCTGGTACCCCTTACACGTGGGTTACATCTAAAAAGGTATCCTCATCTAACATCCATTTTGAGGGTATGCTGGGTAAAATGTGTAAGAGACTAAACTCACTGCATACAGGTTATAGAGGGATTTCACATTTCTTCACAAAAAATAGGGTTTTAAACTTTCAAAGAAAGTAGCCATGCTTTCGGCAACACTGGTTTGGTATATGGTTTTCTGCTTTATTTTGGTTATCAGCAAGGTGGATTCCAAAGGTTTTGCTGCAATATTTAAAACTGGGCCCATTGTAGTCTACCAAAAACAAGTTCATTGAAAAAGCAAGCTGATCACAAGAAACGATATCAACTTGCTTTTCTGAAATGACATACTTTTCTGTACGGATAATCCGTTCACAACTTGTGTGGAGACAGTCAGGTCTCGTGTACTTCCAGACTTTAAATAAGTAAACTTATTCTGAGGTCAAAGCAACTGGGGTCAAGGGTAACCCCCAACTATAGCAACCTCTTTAGCAGTATTCTGTTGAAATGAATATTCATTATTCAAGCATTCGGTCACTGGGATACTGGATGGATCCCTCACTTAATTATTTCTAGAATTAAATCCATTCTAAAAGCCACCATTTTGCAATGATAAAAGTACCACAGAATGTCTTTGAATAGGGTAAAATGCTTGGAAATTATTACAAATTATACTTTGCAAAACTGTTGTGATTATTACGTTTTTAAATAATTCTATGCTTTTTATGTAGCAAACAGGTTACAAATGCCGCATTAAGTGCGGTAAACTAAACACAGCAAATGTAAGAACTGCAAAATAATAAAATAATTTAGAGTGGGTTAAACACGATCACCAGACACTAAGGTCTTTGCCTTCCACATGCCCAACGCTACTACGGTGTGTATCAAACTCAGATGATGCATCACTGAAACACAGTGGCCAGTCTCCAATGTATTAGTGAGTTGTGGGCCATCTGGTTCTGGTGTCGGATACTGTGCACCATCCATTTATAAATGCAAATGCTGCATGACTTACTGATGCCATGTGACAAAGTCCATATACATCTTTATAATTATCCATTCAGTCCAAATGTGGAATTTTTACAAGATTATACTCAAAGGTAGTAAAGGTGGCCCTGCCTGTAATGTCCATGTGTCTTCCATACATAAATCACCTCTAAGTTTAGCATTACTGTCAATGTTATAAATCCTGTTTAGGTTTAAAAAGCCCACACAACTTCACATGCTTATACTAACAAACTACCATTACTTTTGTGCCATAGCATTTAATCCTCACACTTTGGGACTTTTCTCTAGTTTTCTAGAGCAATAACAACAGCAGTAAGAAAAAGAAAATGCAAAATACACAATCACTAAAGCGGTTTACTTACTCCGGAGGTTGTCGATCAATAAAGCTGTTTACTTACTCTGGAGGTTGTCTTCAAGATGACCCTTCTGTTCTGTGCACTTTTTCCCCTCCACATCACCCTCTTGCAGACGATTTTCTGCCTTTAATAGTAATAATAGTGTCTTTGGATGAATATCGTATCCTGTACATAAACACATAATAGTATAAATTATATTTTAATTTTATTTTAGTAAATGGGATGTCTAACTAAGCAAGGTCTATTTTCAGTGGAGCATCAAAAACAAAAGCTGAACAGGCAGATACAACAGGTTAAAAAAACAAATATATACATATTTACAGATGCAAGAATGTGCTACAATATTTAATACAAGAAGGAGTTTACACAGTCAAAACGTACATGGAAAATCAAATTATGCATAGCGGAGCTTTATGGGTAAGATGTAGCCATAATGACCAAGATGGCTTATGCTATAGGGATAGCAGCATATCATTAGATAGACACATACGAAGGCATTAGAAGAGGAAAGTGAGAACAGTTGGAAAGAAGAGATACCACGGGGAGAGGACAGAGAAAAGGTGAGAGAGGCATGCAGAAAAAGAGATACCACGGGGAGAGGACAGAGAAAAGGTGAGAGGCATGCAGAAAAAGAGATACCACAGGGAGAGGACAGAGAAAAGGTGAGAGAGGCATGCAGAAAAAGAGATACCATGGGGAGAGGACAGAGAAAAGGTGAGAGAGGCATGCAGAAAAAGAGATACCACGGGGAGAGGACAGAGAAAAGGTGAGAGAGGCATGCAGAAAAAGAGATACCATGGGGAGAAGACAGAGAAAAGGTGAGAGAGGCATGCAGAAAAAGAGATACCACGGGGAGAGGACAGAGAAAAGGTGAGAGAGGCATGCAGAAAAAGAGATACCACGGGGAGAGGACAGAGAAAAGGTGAGAGAGGCATGCAGAAAAAGATACCATGGGGAGAGGACAGAGAAAAGGTGAGAGAGGCATGCAGAAAAAGAGATACCATGGGGAGAAGACAGAGAAAAGGTGAGAGAGGCATGCAGAAAAAGAGATACCATGGGGAGAAGACAGAGAAAAGGTGAGAGAGGCATGCAGAAAAAGATACCATGGGGAGAGGACAGAGAAAAGGTGAGAGAGGCATGCAGAAAAAGAGATACCATGGGGAGAAGACAGAGAAAAGGTGAGAGAGGCATGCAGAAAAAGAGATACCATGGGGAGAGGACAGAGAAAAGGTGAGAGAGGCATGCAGAAAAAGAGATACCATGGGGAGAAGACAGAGAAAAGGTGAGAGAGGCATGCAGAAAAAGAAATACCATGGGGAGAAGACAGAGAAAAGGTGAGAGAGGCATGCAGAGATAAGAGGAGTAGAAGGGAGAAGTGTGGAGATGCAAAGAGAAGAAGGAAGTAGGATGAATGAGAGGCAGTACGTAAGGGGATGACAAGATGAGATAAGGTAGGATGAAATAGGGATAAAGGGGTATGCAGGATTCATGCAATATGACCTCACTGAGTGCAGCTGCACTTTGTTTGGGTAAAGAGGTGTTCCTTAAGCTGCTGTCTGAAGTCCAAGTACTTGTGGACGTCTGGGACTGAGAGAAGACTGGAGCCCCATAGTTCAGGTGCTAGGATGGAAAATGCACGGTCAGTTCAATAAAGTTTTGTTTTTGGAGTTAGTAAGGTGGGCCAAGATTGACAGATACCCGTGAGATTACATGTAGGGATTTTGATGAGAAGTGTATAAACATAAACTGAATACATTACATGACTTATTGAAGGCGAAAGAGCATACAGATGTATCTCTCTTTAATGTGGTTAGAGTATGCTATATGAATGTAATTAGGGATGTACTCAAACGTGCTGCACTAAATTAAGTGACACTGGACCGCGTTTTAAAATGTTAAAATACAAACTCCAAAACTGCCACAACCTTCACACGAAGATTGCTTTAATAACAAAATAAACGGTGAACGCTTTCTCATTTAATAATACTGCTTCATCAGACCAGTTTAAACACAAAACAGTAACACTTTTAAAATACAACAAACCCAGTCCAGAATAAGAATAAAATAATGCGATTATAATGTAACATCTATTTCATTCATTTAAAAGTCTGCTTACACAACTGACCAATCAAATCATTCAAAAACGCCAAGCCCCTAACTTGATGTCATAATGGGCATTACAAAAAGGTTTCTTGATCCTGCCAGTCATATTATTTGCATATACCAAGCCTCTTCTTTTGCTTCAGTGGGAGTTATTTCAGAACAAGTTTGAGAGACACTCATCAAGTGTGTAAAAGGAGTTTTCAATGAATGAAATAGGTGTTATGTTTTTAATCACATGATTTTATTATTATTCTGGACTGGTTTTGAAGTATTTTGAAAGTGTTACTGTTTTGTGTTTAAACTGTGTCTAATGAAGCATTATTATTAATCGCAAAAGCCCTCACCATTTGTTATTTTGTTATTAAAGCAGTCTTCATTGGAAAGTCTTGGCAGTTTTGGAGTTCTTATTTTAAAGTTTGCTTGTTGCCTGTTGTACTCCTGACTTTTACCCAGTGGTCTGTGTTTGTCTTCATTTTTTCTTGTGTTTTAAAATGACAAGAAATGTTTAAATTATTTAACAGAAGGAGAACTTGATGCATTTTTAACATTTCTGCTTTCCTCAACTTTAAATATTTGTAAACATCGTTCAAGTAAGTTAATTTTTCAGCTTACATTTTTCTTTAAAAAAAAAAAAAAAAAGTTATCCATAACTTGGATGCCTCTGGGGACAGTGTTATAAAGGTGACCTCAAAGGCTTGGAAAACTAGTGAAACATCCTTTGGTCTAGACTTCCCTAATTCTAGGAGGTCTTAATACCTTTTATGAGATTCTGAGACATCCTCTGAACCCCCATTTTACAATGTTCCTTCAACAGATCAGCCCAGGGTTTCCTTAAAGAGCCTAGCATGAGCCATACAGACTGTGCTAAAAAGGTGCTGCTGCCATCATTAGTTAATTTGCGATTCAGAGACATGTTAACTTTGACAAGGAAAAAAACTCATTATTGGCCCATCTGCATGTCTCTGAATTGCACTGATCATTGCTGATCTGAATGTCACGGTAGTAAACTGCTGCTCCTGTAGACCCTGGCATTCTCCCAGTCACTCTCGTGCACATACATACACATATATTCAAAAAAAAACACACACACACACACACACACACACACACACACACACACACACATGTGTTCCATTAATTTTATCAGTAAGGTTATCTGCATGATTTCATAAGCCAGCTACACTACTGAGGGAAAAGTTCATGTTAAACTTTTATTTCATTCCACTGAATAAAATTAGTATTTATGCTGAACCATTTTGTCCAGTTTTGAGGAGGTCTTTGCTTTACACTAAAAATTAGTAGACTAGATGGGGAAAGAGGAGGTCTTTGCTTTACACTAAAAATTAGTAGACTAGATGGGGAATTAAAGTGCACTGGTTTACTTTCCAAAGCAAGTGCACATACATTTTTAGAGTTATTAATAACCTCCACATGACACACAATACCATTTTATACAGTTCGTGATGTAAAAGGTGTGTAACTTTTGCATTTTATTTAACTGATAAACATATTACTGAAATCATATTGGCCGACTACATAACTGAACCAATTCAAGCAGATGTTTGCCACCATCTTCATTTATGCTTTCCCAACGATACCATGCACTTCTAATTCATGACAATGTTTATAGTTACTGTGACTTTCTACACAGTTGTCTTTTGATAGCATTACATCTGAAAATGGTACAAAATCACAGAAGTTACTCCCTTAAATCTTTTCAGCTTTTCCCGGTTAGGGGTCACCACAGTGGAACTCCGGTCCACTAATGACTGACAGTAGATTTTTATGGTGCTGAGTTGCCAGCTCAACACCCAACCTTCAGCGAAGGGAAGCCCATTCACACATATCTTTCGGGGGCCACTCGACCGTGGGGAGGACATGCAGACTCCACACAGAAGGCACTCCAGCCGGGAATTGAACAGAAGAACTTCTTGCTGTGAGGCAACAATGCTACCACTGTACCACCGCGGCTTAACTACATAGTAAATAATAAAATAAATACAGAAAGTAGGGTTAGTGACATACTTCATTCCCAAGTAAGAGGCACTTTAAGCAGGAAGAAATGGGGGGTGAACATCTTACACAAAACCCCAAATGCATAGTGTCATCCTTTATCCAGGATACCTGTAGGATAATGCAGATGAACCTATAATAATATAGATTATTTTAATTTAAAATGTTGCAAATGTGCTGCATCTTTGAGACCCAAGTAAAAGTCTCAAGTTCTCCACTTTCTTACTTTGTGATTCTGAACAATTCACTCTTTTTAGTATGCAATACATTAGAAACACCAGTTACTTGAAGAAGCTAAATGGCTAGCCATAAAACAAAGATCTAACCTACTTTTAAGATTTCAACTCTAAAACTACTCCAGCTCCACATATTTACTCCCCTCACAGCTAAACGCCACGAAAAATAAACTCCTCATACAATCCAAGACACTACTCACAAGCCATCCAACTCTCATTACCCTGAGAACACACAGCACTCCACATGCTTTCTCCGTTTAGGCGCCTACTCTTTCGGAAGCACCCTCTACTGATAATAAGGAAATCAACACGTATTCCAAATTCAGAATGCAACAGAACGTAACACCAAAAGCACTTCATAAAAAGGCAAATCCTCCTGCTTCAACACGGGACATATCACCTGACCTATCTCCATTCTGAGTCTCAAGATTCACTGAAGATTGACCAACTTTAGAAATTAATGTAGATATTGTACAATGCGCATTGAACTGTGCTTGTTCATTAGAATGTATATACACATTTTTTTCTATGTAATTAGTCTGAACTATTCAGTTATTGCTTACATTTATGTAGTTTTTTTTTTGTTTCTGAAATGCTTTGCATTTAATCTAAGCTGAGCCTGAAATTGGTAAATTGGTCAATGCTGGTCAGTGCACGACCCCGCTAAATAAATATATTTAAATAAGACAGACTGAAAAATCACAGTATGTACACCTTGTTAAATAGGAAGAAGAAAGGGGGATATATGGCTAGCTCAAGGGGAGAACTGATTACTTAAGGGGTGGTTGCTTTAAGCAAACATGACAAACAAACAAAGCTATTATGCAGTACACAGAGACTGTAGATGTAAAAGGAAGCATGACTTTATTTAAACAGTGGTAAATATCCACAGTAATTGATTTAAAAATAGTAAAACAGAAAACATCAGAGCAATTTAAGCCTGACAGTCACATCTGTAAATAAGTCACTGAAAGGAAGGAAAGATCACTAGAGGTGGTGTACAGTCAGTTTAATTTCTCCAAGTCTTTTGGGGTTCTAATACCATGACAGGAATAGCCATCTTTTGGGTTACTAATATCATGATGGGAATGGACCCCATTCCTAAGTCAAAGTACAATTAAAGTTCATTAAATTAGTATTGTTTCAATCTTTGATGTTAGCCAAAAGTGCACTTCAGAGCACGCAAAACATGACCAGAACTGACTCCTCCTGCAATTCAAACAAATACATGTATTGGTAAAATATTGAAGTATGATTGTAAATTCTTTATTATGAGACCCATTGCTCCTACTACTATTGGAACTGTCTGCGTATCCTTCCACACTGCCTTTGTTTCTGCCTGCAAATCCTGGTATTTTATGACTGTGTGTCTCCCTGTATGTAATACACTATAATCGCTGGGTGTAGCAATTTCAATAATAGGTTCATAGGTAGGTACTAGGCTATCTGCCTGAAGGCATTTATAAGCCTAGCCAGAAAGTGTTGGCTTTTGCCGGCCCATTAGATTAGTTCCATGTGCCTTTGTCCAGCAGAGCCACTGAAGTGATCCCCGGGGTATACTTTCGGTTTCCCATCCACTCGTCAAGGTTTCTCTTGAAGAGGGTTAGCGAGGAGCTCTGCTTAATGTAGATTGGAATCCTGTTCCAGAGCATGGGAAGTCTTTGGGACAGGAATCTATCCCTCCAGCATGTCCTCTTTATTGTTGTGGTGAGGTTTAGATCCCTAGAGTGTGTGGCTTGAGGGGATATGTTTATCTTAAGGTGGAGCATGTCCATCAATTCTGGGTTGAATATGGTCTTGTATGTCAGGCAGAGATCACCTCTGAGTAGGCGGCATGCAACCAAGTACAGCTGGAGTTTCTTCAGTTGAGCTGCATAGGGCAACTTTTTGAGGCCAGTGATCCTCTTGGTGATGTACTTCTGTGGTCTTTCCAGCTGCTGCAGGTGTCTTGTAATGTACATCCCAAATGGGGCGTTGTACTCTACCATGGGTCTGATGAGTGATGTGCAGAGGGGCACAATGACCTCATTTGATCTGGATGCAAACCACTTTGGCAATGTAATTATCAAAGGTGAGGTTACTGTCTACTTGGGTCCCCACATCCCTTATTACATCTTCCATATTTAGGGGGCTACCACCTATGTGGTAGTTTGTGGGTACTATGTTTTTTCCAAAGGGGATGACTATGCACTTTTTGGCATTTAGCTTGAGGCTATGGTTTTGACACCAGGTATCTGGCTCAGAGAGATCCTTTTGGAGGATGTCTGTGTCAGCTGGAGAATCAATTACAGCCCCTAGTTTGCAGTCTGCGAACTTGGTAAGCCATAGTCCTCCTGTGCTTGCCTGTACCTCTGAGAGGTATATCCCAAACAGGAGGGGTCCAAGGACTGAGCCCTGGGGAACACCACTTGAAACCGGTTTAGAGTCAGACCTAGCTCCCACACCTCTTACCATGTAGGTTCTGTCCGTGAGCTAGCTGGCAACCCATCTCGTGACGTAGGGGTTTATGTTCAGGCTGGTGAGCTCATCTATAATACCTGAATGGGGAATGGTGTCGAAGGCCTTTGCGAGGTCTAGGTAGGCTGTGTGGACCACCTTTCCCTTGTCTATAGCTTTGGTAACCATCTCAAAAAAGTCCACCAGGTTTAGGAGACATGATCTGCCCTTAAAGCCGAACTGGGTAGGGTCCAGTGTTTGGAGGTTCCCAATGTCTATGTTAATGAGATCCATGATGATGTGCTCCATAGCCTTGTAGACCAAGCTAGTCAGGCTTATAGGGCAACAGTTCCTGGGGTCTGTTGTGGCTCCACCTTTGTGGAGCGGAATAACCATTGCTGTGTGCCACTTTATGGGCACGTAGCCTGTGGAGAGGCTGAGTTTGAACAGTGTGTTCAGGTGAGGGGTTAGTTCATCTTTGAGCTTGTGTAGGATGCAGCCTGGGACACCTTCCAGTCCCATTGATGCTCTGTGTTTTTGATTTTGGAGAGGGTTGTTTTAACCTGAGTATCTGTGATTTCAGGGGCACTAATCAATGCTACTTTTGTCTTCTTTTCATGGACTACTATATCTGGTTTTCTCATATATTTTTTGAAATGTTGGTAATGGGTGATCCCATGTGATATAAACCATCATTTACTATAATGCTTTGTGGCTCACGTTTCCAATGCTTCTTAGCTACTTTGATATTATAATGTTTGCACAATCCCCAATGCAACGGTCTTGCCACATTATTATGCCTTTCAATATACAGGCCTTCTGCCATTAGTGTATCACACCAAGCAACAGCATGTGCAACCATTTCCAATTCTGTTTTACAAAACCTGCATTTGTTTGTTCTCAGACATGTTCACTGGACTTTGTAAACCAACATGTATATACTCCACTATCCTGGGCCACCCATATCAACCTTTCGTATTTTGGTTTAAATTCACCTCTCCTTAACCATTCCTGTGCTAGATCCTGAACGATATGAGGTTGCTCTTGCAGTTCTGTACTTGCAACTTGATTTTATGCATTTTCCACATTTCTTGCCATCTCATATGATCCTTCACCTTATATTCTTTCTTTTGTTTTTTGGCACATTCAGTTGCTGCCTGATTTTTATCTACTTCTGGCTTGATTTCCATTCCTGCTTGATACCAATATGCTTCTGCTAAACTAAGCAGGGAAGTCATCTTAGACTTATTCTCCTCATGTTTTAAAACTTTCACTAATCTTTGCATCTTGTGAGGTCAGCAGATGTATAGATTTACAGTCATAGGACTGCATATATGTAATTAATTTCGAGGGGATCCATACCTCCTTCAGAAAGGGGAATATATACAGTGGATGTAAAAAGTGTACAATCCCTGTTAAAATGCCAGGTTTTTGTGATATAATAAAATGAGATCATAATAAATCATTTCAAAACTTTTCCCACCTTCAATGTGACCTATAACCTGTACAATTCAATTGAAAAACAAACAAATCTGTTAGGGGAAAAAATATAAGAAATAAAAAATGTACAATAAGCTGGTTGCATAAGTGTGCACACCCTTAAACTAATACTCGAAGTACCTTTTGATTTAATTACAACATTCAGTCTTTTTGGGTAGGAGTCTATCAGCATGGCACATCTTGGCAATATTTTCTCACTCTTCCTTGCAAAAGCGCTCCAAATCTGACAGACTGTGAGGGCATCTCTTATGCACAGCCCTCTTCAGGGCACCTCACAGATTTTCTATTGGATTTAGGTCTGGGCTCTGGCTGGGCCATTCCAAAACTTTAATTTTTTTCTGGTGAAGCCATTCTTTTGTTGATTTGGATGTATGCTTGGGGTCCATGTCGTGTTGAAAGGTGAAATTCCTCTTCACCTTCAGCTTTCCAGCAGACACCTGAAGGTTTTGGGCCAAAAATCACTGATATTTGGAACTGTTCATAATTCCCTCCACCTTGAATAAAGCCCCAGTTCCAACTGAAGAAAAGCAACTCCAAAGCATGATACTGCCACCACAATTCTTCACCGTGGGGATAGTGTTCTTTTGGTGATGCGAAGTGTTGTTTTTGCGCAAAACGTACGTTTTGGAATTGTGGTCAGAAAGTTCAACCATGGTTTCATCAGACCATAATACATTTTCCCACATGCTTTTGGGAGAATTGATGTATTGTTTTGCAAATTTTGGCCAGGCCTGGATGTTTTTCTGTGTGAAAAAAGGCATCCATCTTGCAACCCTACCCCATAGACCAGACATATGGAGAATACGGGAGATTGTTGCCACATGTAATACATAACCAGTACTCCTTCAGTTTTGCTGTAGGTCTCTTGGCAGCCTCCTGACCAGTTTTCGTCTGGTCTTTTCATCAATTTTGGAGGGATGTTCAATTCTTTGCAACAGCACTGTTGTCCCATATTTTCTCCACATTTTGATGACTGTCTTCATTGTGTTCCATGGTTTATCCAATACTGTGGAATTTTTTTGGACCCTTCTGACAGATACCTTTCAACAATGAGAGCCCTTTAATGCTTTGTAAGCTCTCTGCGAACCATGGCTTTTGCTGTAGCAGGCAACTGAGTAAATGTCAGAAAAATCCTACTAGGACAGCTGAACTTTATTTGAGGTTAATCAGAGTCTCTTTAATTGATGGCAGGTGTGTACCCAAGAAGACAATGCTGTAATTAAAGCAAAAGGTGCTTCAACAAAGTATTAGTTTAAGCGTGTGCACACTTATGCAACCAGCTTATTATAATTTTTTTTTATATTTTTCCCCTAACAGATTTGTTTTTCAATTGAATTGTACAGGTTGTAGGCCACATTAAAGGATGGGAAAAGTTTTGAAATGATTTATTGTGGTCTCATTTTTTTATATCACAAAAACCTGGCATTTTAACAGGGGTGCGTACACTTCTTATATCCACTGTAATCTTGGTATACTCAGATTTTTATAAATGATATGATAAACATGAAGCATTTTTCTTCTTTTCTAGTCCATCTGTTCCAAAACCTTTTAGGGGCCAGTTAAACACCCCAAAAAGTACAGTTGTGTACACTTACTATAAATGTAGATGTTCGAGTGTATTCACTGTAGCAGTCATCACACTTGGGTTATCCTGCCAGGGGTAGCGCTCAGTCGGCCCAAATACCAGAGGCTTAGTATTTCTGTGTCAGTTGCTGTCGCTCCAGGACTGACATTAGGTTGTCAGTGGTATAAAATCAGGCAGCCGATGCCATTACATGAGTTTTTCTTGCCCTAAAAGTCAGGAGCCCCCAAATAGGGAGCTAGGTTATGGTGGAAGAACACCACCAGTAGAAAGTATATACCAAAAATGCTTGTAGAGAGTGAGGAAGACAGAGCATGAGGGAGACAAGGGGGATGGAGGGTGGGAAACCAGGACCGCAACAGTAAATACACTCAAACATCTACATTTATGGTAAGTGTACACAACTGTACTATATTCTTCATGCTTCACTATTGCAGTCATCACACTTGGGTTGATTCCCAAAGCTGAAGTAAAGGGTGGAGGCATTCAAGAAGAGTTGGGGCTGGCTAGTATACCCTGCAAGACTGTGGTTGCAAAGCCTGCCCTGGATTTGGAAAAGATAGGCAGGTGGTAATGCTTGGTGAAGGTATGAACAGAACTCCATGTTGCAGCCTCCAGGATGTCCCTGGTAGGGATCCCTCTGAGGAAAGCTACAGAGGTGGAGGTTGCCCTTGTGGAATATGTCCTGACCCCCTGTGGGGGTGGTTTCCCATGGTGTTTGTAACAGAAATGGATACAGTGTGCTATCCATTTGGAGATGATTTGTTTGGATATGGCCTTGCTCTTCATCCCTGCTGCAAAGCTGACTAGCAACTGGTCAGTTTTCCTAAAGGGCTTAGTCCTATCCAGGTAGAATCTGAGCTGTCTGTGCGCATCTAAAGAGTGCAGGATCCTTTCCCCCTTATTTTGAGGCTTTGGGAAAAAGGTGGGCAAATGAATAGATTGGTTGAGAGCCACACTGGACACCACTTTAGGCATGAAGGTTGGGTTAGTCCTGAGGTAGACCTTGTCAACATGAAAAATGATGAAAGGTACCACAGCCATGAGTGCTTGTAGCTCTGAAACTCTTCTAGCTGAAGTGATGGCCAGAAGCAAGGCTCTTTTCCAAGAGAGGAATTTTAACTCTGCTGAAGCTGCAGGCTCAAAGGGGGGGCGGGGTAGTGTGAGCTTTTCCAACACAAAATTAAGGTCCCAAGCTGGGGCAGGAGTTCCTCTGGGTGGCCTTAAATTGTTAGCCCCTCTTAGGAAATGTTTGATGAGAGGGTGAGAAAAGAGAGGTGTCTCTGTGCTGTAATGAGCAGAGATGGCAGAGGCATCAATTTTAATAGAAGGGAAGAATGGGCCCCTGTGCAGTAGATCTGCTAGGTAATCCAGGCTGAGAGGTAGGGAGGGCTGTGCTGCATTAGCTCCCTTAGCCCGCATCCAGGTGCAATACCGTTTTCACTTGTCAGCATAGGATTTTCTAGTGCTAGGGCATCTGGCCTCATGCATAATGTCCAGGACTTGCTTGCTTAGGCTGGCAACTGGAGGAGAGGTCAGGGAATAAGCCAGGCTGCCAGGTTCAGGGTCTGCAATTGTGGATGCATGAATTCTCCATTCTGCTGGGTGAGGAGATTTGGGATCTGAGGTAGGTGCCATGGAGGCAGGAGTGACAGACTGCACAGCAGTGGGTACCAGTGCTGGCATGGCCAGTCTGGGGCAATCAAGATTGCTCTTTGTTTTTTCTCCCTTATTTTGAGTAGTACCCTTGTGAGTAGAAGTAGAGGGGGAAATGCATAGATCGAGAGGTTTACCCACTGGAAGGATAGGGCATTCACTTTCCAGGCCTTGCTGTGAGGTTCCCTGGTGGAGAATTTGCTGAGCTGGTGATTGTTGTGGGAGGCAAATAGATCCACCTTCGGGGTGCCCCATTTCCGGGTTATGAGGTTGAAGGTGTTGTGGTCTAGCTGCCACTCGTGTGGGTCTAGGAGGTTTCTGCTTAAGTTGTCTGCCAGAGAGTTTTGGGAGCCTGGCAGGAATTGTGCTAGCAGGTGAATTTGTATGGCTGAAGCTGTGTGCCAAAGGGTCATGGCTAGCCTGCAGAGGGGATAGGAGTGAGTTCCTCCCTTCTTGTTGATGTACCACATCACTGTGGTGTTGTCTGTTTTGATCAGTAGAGGCCCCGGGGAGATTAGGGGTCTGAAAGCTGTCAGGGTGTGCTGAACAGCTAGCATCTATTTTTGGTTGATGTGCAGATGCATTTGATTTCGGCTCCAGTGGCCCTGAATGCACCTGCTTTCCAGGTGTGCACCCCAGGCATAAGCTGATGTTTCTGTGGTTAGGGTCTGGGTGGCATGGGGTTGTGAAAAGGGAAGGCCCTTGTTGTGGTAGCATGCTGCTGCCCACCAAAGAAAATCTTTCCTTAGACAAGGTATCATAGGTATGATAGTTTCCAGGTCCTGAGAGTGTTGACACCAAAGGCTTTTTAAGTACCACTGAAGTTTGCTCATATGCAGTCTGACATATGGAATGAGTTGGATGCAGGAGGCCATGTACCCCAGGGCTTGCAGGATTTTCCTTGCAGATAACTGGGTTCTGGTGCCTAGTTGAGAGAAGTAGCCTGTCAGATAGGCTTGTTTTTCTGCAGTAAGGAATGCCATCTGGGATGCTGTGTCTAGGCTTGCTCCCAGTAATACAGTTTTTTGAGTGGAAACTAGTTTGGATTTCTTTTTGTTTATAGTGTACCCCAGGGAGGTCAGTAGGTCCTTTACAAAGGTCAGGTGCTGTAACAGCTTTTCTTGACTGTCTGCCTGAATCAGGCAGTCATCTAAGTAGGGATAAATTTGAATATTCCTTTGTCTGCAAAAAACAATGGCAGGAGCCAGGCATTTTGTGAAAACACTGGGAGCAGTGGATAAGCCAAAGGGAAGTGCGGAGAACTGAAAGTGCATAGATCCTGCCCCGAAACATGGATATTTCCTGCAAGAATCCCTGATTTGGATGTGTAGATAGGCCTCTTTTAGGTCTAGGGAGGCTAACCAAGCATCCTTGGATAGCATAAGAAGAAGCTGCTGGAGGGTGAGCATTTTGAATTTTGGTAACACCAGGAATGTGTTTAGAATTGATAGATCAACGATTGGGCACCAGGTGCCCTCTTTTCTGGGTGCCAGGAAAAGCCTGGAATAGAAACCTTGGCCTATCTGGTCTGCAGGAACAGGCTGTATATCGCCCTCGTGGACAGCAGGGAATGAACTTGGTTTTGGACCTCTGCCCATTGGTTTGGAGGAAGATCTGGGAACCCTTTTGGGGTTGGCAGTATATGTAAATAAAATTTGCATCCCTGGGACACTATGCTGAGTACCTATTGGTCGTTGGTAATGGAAGTCCAGTTTTTGCATGAAAGGAGAGTTTTCCTCCTAGGGGCACAAGCAGGTGGGCAGAGGTAAGGAGTGGAGTTGTAAAGTCATTGTGAGTTCTTTCCATAAGGGAGTGGCTTAGCACTCCCTGCTTTTGAAGTGGAGGAACTCCATTGCTTATCTCTGCATTCCCTGGGGCTGATGTTTGGGGGGTCTGCTTCCCCTAGATCTTGTCTGAACTGGCCTTGAGGGGGCTGGAAAGGACCAGTGCTTGGAGGGGAAATGCTTACTGAACCTCAGAGGCTTGACTTGCAAGAAGTCTTTAACTGTCTGCATAGATTTAGCTTTTTCTTCCATCTTTTTTTAGTTTTCTAAAATATTCCTTCCTAAGTTTTAGTCACATCTGTTCATGTTTTATTGTTGATCCTTCAACAATTCCCAAATATTTATACATTCCCACCTGTTCAGGTTCTTTTATATTACATTACTGTCCCAGACTAATATTTTTTTAGTGCTACAGCTTTTGTGTATTTATCAAAACCAAATGACATTCTTATGTCATCTCAGAAAGTTTTGACCACTTGCAGTTGTGCTTTCAGTTTCTCATCTGATTAACTATACAGTTTTAAATCATCCACAAAAAGAATATGAGAAGTCTTTACACTTTGTTGTTTTCTGGGAGCCAAATTGTAGCCATGACCTACTCTGTTAAGCAGACAGCTTAATGGGCTAAAGGCAATTCAAAAGGGCAGTGGCCGACTGAGGGCTACTGCAAGCAGATAACCCAAGTGTGATGACTGCAACAGTGAATACACTCGAACATCTACATTTATGGTAAGTGTACACAACTGTACTTTTTGCTTTCTCCTTTGCATAAATATTGCACCATATTAAATCTCTTTTTCTTTCCCATCTTCATATTTCTTCTTCAGATGTCTCCTGTTCTTCCTGTTTCTCTTTACTTGGGGGACTCACTGTTCCATCTTGTTGTGACATAACCTGTGTTAAGCTTTCTACACTAAGTCCTTCACTTTGCAGTATTCCATAACTTCAGCTTCTATTTTTTTAACTTTACTAATCTTCTGTTCTACAGTAACCCTTTTTGATCTTAATTTTTTGTATTGTGAAATTTTCCATATCTGGGTACATCATCATCATCATCAGCCCCGTTTCCTATTTTTTCTTCATGGGCTCAGGGTATCGTGTTAACTGTCTTCAACTCTCTCGATTCAGTGCCACACTCTGCCTTCTTCAAAACTCATGCCTGACTGTCGCAGATCTTCTTTCACAAAATCCATCCACCTCTTTGTTGGACATCCTCACTTCCTCTTACCTTCTTCCTGTCTGTCTCAAATCTTCCTCACCAGATTGTCTTCTGCTTTTCTACACATGCCCAAACCACTGTAATCTGTTCTCTTTTATCTTTTCTGCAATTTGAGCTACTTTGGCTTCTCCTCTTATGTTCTCCTTTCTTCGTCTGTCCCACAGTGTGCATCCTATCACCTTTCTCAGGCATTTCATTTCCATCACCTCTAGCTTCAACTGTTATGCCTTTACTGTCCAAGTTTCTGTACCATACAGTAGTACTGGTCACACCACTGTCTTGTACACCTTACTTTTCAGCTTATTTGGCATTCTTCTGTCATAGACTAAACCTATACTCTGAGCCATTTGGCTGCAGCCCCTCTGATTCTAGCTTTTACCTCTTCATTCAGACTACCCTATTTGGGTGCCTTTGCCTGTATTTCTCTTCAAATATCTTTGGAGCTGCTTTTCTGCACTAATTAGGCGGCACAGTGGTGCAGCGGTTAACGTTGTCGCCTCACAGCAAGAGGTTCTCCGGTTCGATTCTCGGCTGGGGTGCCTTCTGTGTGGAGTTTGCATGTTCTCCCTGTGTTCGCGTGGGTTTCCTCCGGGTACTCCGGTTTCCTCCCACATTCCAAAAACATGCATCTGGAGCATTTCTCCCCGGGCCTCCGCTGAAAACAGGCTCTGTGGAACCTAGTCGGACATTCCCGGTCAACAAATGTTAAATAAATAAATAAAAAAATAAAATAAAAAATTAACTTGGCTTTCTCCTTTGCATAAACATTGCACCATATCAGATTGCTCTTTTTTTGCCCATCTCCATGTTTCTTTTTTATATCTTTAACAAATCTCTAGATTTTCTTTTTATGTTTTTGCACTTCCAGAGTCTCTTTTTTTTCCAAATTGCCCAAGATTTCTTGGTCTACATAATGTTTTTCAAGATTCTACTGTATTAATGAACACAAATTTGGATTTGAAGCTTCTGACAGCATTTTTGAGCAAGTATTTGTCTTTCTACTAATTTAGCTCCGAATCTTTTTGTACATCTTCTGTCTGGAAATTCTGGGCTTCTTGCATAATAGCAACAATACATCATTTATTTATTTATTATCCTCAGTAGTCCACTCAATCTTCTTTATGGTTCTTTTTTAGCCTGTCAGTTTTTGTAGACTACTAATTCCATCTCCAACAAGGGGGCATCTTCCTGAGCCTGGCCTAACCCCATTCTAGGAATGTTTTTGTGTCTTAAGGATTCTACACTGTCATCTTTTCCGGTCCTGGCACCAGTCTGCCTATCATGATTGGGGAGTTTTTATTCTGGGACTTGTGCCCCCAGCTATCTTCTTCATTTTTAACCTACTTCTGTCCATGATATATACTATATAAAATACAGCCTGTATAACCGTGTCTCCTTGGTGAGATTTTGTAAGAACAGGGTCCACCCTTGAAGGTACTCGCCAAGACTTAAGGATGAATTTAATTCCAGCAATACTACTCTCCTTTGCTTGTTGATTTATCATCTCTCCATTTGGATTGTATACAGTCAGTAGGGAGGACTGTTTTAACATCAAATAAAATGAAAAAGTCTGAACTCCATTAACCCCAACAAAATACACGTCTGAATAATCCTAACACAGCATTTTAATATTACACATCAAACTCTACCAGACTTACTTCCCAAGCTACACTTACCTACTGAAACCAAGTTTTCATAGTTTTGTACCATCACTTCTCTATAAAGCTCCTTATCTTGTTTTCTTAATATCTTCCACTCTTCTTCTGAAAAAGAGACGGCAACATCCTCAAACGTCTGTGGCACCTGAAAAAGATGCAAAATACATTTCAATTTTTCTTTTATTTCGTGCAACATAAAACATTGCTGCAATTTTTTTTTTAATTAGAGTTCAGGTGGTCTGGACTAGAAGATCCCCACCACGTCAGTCACAAATTTGTTACCCAAGACATTAAAGTAATACATCGTGTAATATACAATATTTCGTAGAGAACAGAAATTATACTAATCCTAGTCTAGGTGTACATACAAAAGAGAATGTATATAAAATATACAAATCTTTAGAATATAATTCATTATGTTATCAGGCTTCACAACAGTTGGGTGCTTTCCATTGCAGATAGCGGTTATCTCAATAAGGTGAATGGTATCTCTGGAAAAGAAAATGGCATCCTTTACAAGTGCAAAATCATGAAGCTTGCCTTAATTTTAGAAAGCTGGTTCAAGATTTGTTCCTATGATCCACGCCTGGCATACAGGGCATTGTCAGACCTTACTCTGCTGGACCTCCTGCATATCCACAAAACAAACAGCACTAGAATTACCCATTGTAAAGACTTAAACCTTGCCGGTGATATAAATAGGACCTGCTGGACAAACAGGTATGTATCCCAGAGGCTACCCAATCTATGTAACAGGCTCCCCACTCATGTGAAGCAGAGTTCCTCCCTAACCCGGTTCATGTGCAATGGTTTGGCATCCATGTCTGTAATGACACAGGCAACCTGTAAATGGTTAATCTTCCAGGCCCCTGCATGTAAATATTTCATCTCCCACACCCCTGCTTACACTCATCAAGGGTATCAGAACTTGTCAGAGATTTGGGATGCATGGCTAGGCTTAAATAGGCCCTTGTGGTCATTAGGGTCTATATTATTTCTTCGTCAGCTTAGGTTGTCGAATGCACAATGATCGACACCAAAGCATCAAAGTTTCAAAATCGCAAACGGCCATAAAAGCAAATTCTTTCCTTGGGCCGTTATCGGGTTTTTGCCCTTTCCCCAATGTAGAGTGATCTCGGAGCTGGTATATTTAGTTAGGGGGGGTGAGGTGAAGCCCCCCGCTATGTTTAGGTTGAAAAGTTAATTTTATTTCTGGACGGCCTAGCAAATTCTTTCCCGAGGAAAGAATTCACTTATATGGCCATTCGGAATTTTGAAACTTTGACTCAAGTGTTGATCATTGAGCATTCGACAACCTAAGCTTTCAAAGAAATAATATAGACCCGGTCATTAGCTTAGTAAACACCAATGTGCCTATGAACCTATAAAAAGTAATATTATTTCAAGGAAGTTTTAGAGTGCAGCTTTTGAACTGCTCCCACACAATGTGCTTGGTACAGTAAGCACTTTTTACGTCACTAGTAGAGCACAGACAGCTCTTTGTACTAGCCCACCTTATTGTAGTTGGACAGTAAATATGTAGTAAGAGACAATTCACAAACTGTGAACAGTAGTGTCACAGCTTGGCAGGGATGTACCCGGTCTTTAGCTGGGTAATTTGGTAAGTTTTTTTTTAAGTATTTAAGAAGCACACTATGTTTGAATGATGCTACGTTATGGCTTTCCAGGTGTAAGTTGCATTTCATTTGTGAATATGGCAATTACAAGATATTGGTCAGGTAAAACCACTGGCTGTACTATAGGTGCTAAAAATATGCCAGGTAAGTATTTCAGAAACCAGTCTAAAATGAAGGTGTTTTCTAGTAAGGAAGGGGGTCTGATGCAATCCAATAATTTGAGAAAAGGACAATATAGTTACTATGCTTGTCAACATGGATAAGCAAAAATACTCCAAAAGTAATCCAAAGTCTTCCAAGGCAGCACAAAAGTGGCTGAGTAACACAGCGTCTTGAACTTAAACCTGAAAATATTTTTTTCAGAGAATCTAGAAGGAAGACTATAGACCAGAATGAAACTGAACTTGAACTGACTTTTTAAAGAGTAAGCACAAATTAACTATAAAGGTTTGCGGTGGTGATATTTGAAGACAGTGCAGTCAGAATGGATAGGGCCTAAATTTTCATAACTATAATCATGTACAGTTGGACCTTGTTTATGACTTTAAAATAAAGCTGGAGTAGCTTTGTTTCATCCAAGACTCTTACGCCCGCACTTCCGGGCTCGTTTTCCTGAAGCCCATTTCCTAAGGAGTTTAAATTTATTGCATATGCTACTTGCACTGAAGGTTGCCATGTCATACCCTCTCATTTTGGAATTGTATTAGATGGAAACAGGGCTAGGTATGATATTACCATTCATATTATCAGGATGTCTTAGCATGTACAGTGATGGTATTTTACGCTTGCGGATCGAAGCGGCTGCCTGAGTGGCCACCATGCCACAGGTGTGTCATCGGGTTACAGAACAAACGGGCAGCAATCAGACAGATGGTTCTCAGGATGGGATGGGTAAAAAAAAACAAATAAAAATAAAAATATAAATGGTATTGCATGGAAGGGGGTCTGCTGCCCCCTTAACCCCCACCTCAATACCCTTTCATAATTCTTTGTTAATAAAACATAAAATTACTAAAAGCACTTAAAACTCCATTTTCCTTTGTCAGTTCATACACATATTACTTTCTAACTGGTATCCCCTTCTAAACACAAACATTTATATCACACCTCTTAAATTTCTTTACTATCTTAATCACTACTTTACATTTCAATTTCTTTCTGGCTTTCCCACTTTATAAATTTTCTTCAAATAATCTCCCCTATACCTCTCAACCTCTTAGCCCAAGAAATCTGGACATAGCCTTAAATAATAGGGGTACAAAGGCCCCAAAATAGGGACAGATTTTAAATATTGCTCTTATAAATTTAGAAATTTGCTAGAATATCAGGGTATGTATTAAAATGCATTTTCTAAAGGATATGGAGTCTGAAATAAAAAATGTCTGATATTATTTACTAATTTCATTCCTCAGATCAGCCCAGTGATTTGCTAGAAAACCAAAAATTTTATGAGAAATAAACCAAATTTTTGAGACAAAAATCTGGACATTCTGTAAACATCTGGACAGTTGAGAGGTCCCCAACTCTCTTACAACCAGGTTCTATATCAGTAAGTAGGCTAGTATTCCTACGCCCACTATCCCTGACTCATCAGCTATACAATGCCTCTCTCTCTATCATGTAGCTTTAACTAAGGCCTACCTACCAACTAATGTTTTACATTCCTTACCTCAATTTTGTTTATTGCTAATAACTATACTGTAACCCTCCTTACCCATGTGTTGTAAGTCATCTGTTTGTAACACATATTGCACATAAACTGGTTGCCTACCAAGTGTTGTATACTTCAAATGTAATATCATGTATAATTTCACCACAGAAGAAATGTATGTTTAGCGGTTTGTATCAAGATTTCTAAGCAATAATTTGTTCTGGCATAAGTATATCTGCTGGAGTTCTTCTCCCCAGACTTCCCCTGAAAATGGGTTTTGCCCAATCAGACTTTTTTCCTGTAATCAAAGGCAAATAAATTAATAACAGAATAATTACATAGTATAAAAACTAATTAGATGCCGATTCATGTAAATAACATCTGCTTCAGCACCAGCTCTGCAGTCTTATTTGTAAGGTAAGTAGCAGCTATAGACTTAATTGTATTTTTGCTAACAGCACAAATACTTGTTTAATTTCCCTGTTATAAATACCGCATTTGCCCAGTTTTGCGCACTGGGCAGCGCCGGTTAGCTAGGGTATAACTTTTCCTGGCTCCACAAAGTCTCCTCTTCAATTTTTCCCTTGGAACTAGACAAACGTTCAACTTAAGCACTCAAACCATTCATTTCTCAGCCCAGTACTTGCTCAAAACTCATAGCAAGCACTTATAAACCCTAGCACTAGACCCTCCAGTACTGTACAGAAGGACAAGGCTCTCTATTTGACCTTACTAGCCATTCAGTAAAACAGTTCACTATACCTATCCAGGCATGTCCAAAGGGCAGTTTCAGGCGTACTCTCCAGTCCAACTGGTGAATCTGGGCATTTTGAGGCAATGTTACAACTGCCTCATGTACACAGACAACCCTCTCCTCCTACTATCAAACACTAATACATGCGAGAGATGCAATTATACAGCCAAACTGGAGGCTAAGCTCTCTCAACCCAAGACTGGCTCAGTCAAGAGGAGAAGGGAAATACTTGCATCACACCACCAGTCTCACATAGACCCATTAAACCAGCACTGGCAAAAAACACACATAAATACACAAAAACATACTCGGAGGCTCTAAATAAAAATCTGCAAAAGCAACAGAGACCTCCAAAGCAAACATCCAAGCAACCTCCACCCCCCCCCCACCCAACACAAACCATGAAACATATACTTCACAAAACCAGTGTGCCATGCAATCACAGCCCTTAAGGCAAAATAACATACCCAACATACTAGTAATAGGTCACTCTATAGTCAGACACACTGACGTCCCACTCACTAGGCTGAATAAGAAGAAGGTTACTGTTAGCTGCCTGTCGGGTGCCAGGATCCGCCACATAAAACAAGCACTCAGGTCACTTCAAAACAAGTATAAATACGACTCTGTAATTGACAGTGTTGGTGTGAATGACCTGAGCCATACCTCCCTGGACTACATGAAAAGAGACATGGAAGAGCACTCTGATCCCATAGCCCAGGCTGGTATGACCCTGACTAGCATCCTGCCCTCACCAAGAATGATACCATGGTATAAAGAAAAAATTCTCAGTTTCAACAATTGACTAAGTTTCTGGTGTCATTCAAAGGGGATACAGTGTCTCTCCGCCTCAGATGACATGCTCAACAAGCCACGCAGCTTCACTAGAGACAGCATGCACCTATCACCCTTAGGCTTTTGAATATTGGCCAAGGCTCTTGCCACCCACATAGTGCCTTTTTTAGGCAAGGCTCAAAAGACAAACCCACCGCTGTAAATAGCACAAGTAACAAAAAACTTAGGGTAATGCTACTCAATGCCAGAAGTCTAAACTTCAAAATGCACGCACTGGAGGCACTCCTCAGTATGGAGAAAATCGATATATGTGCAGTAACAGAAACCTGGTTTAAGGCTCCAGAGAGCACCCCAGCACTAAAAGGCTACAACTCATACCATACATTTCGGCCACAGAACAGAGACAGAAATACAAAAGGCAGGGGCATATCCATATTCATCAAGGGTACCCAAACCTCCAGGTTAGTGGCACAGCACAATGCTTCAGAGATCATCCACGTACAACTAACAACGGGCAAAACTGCAATTCAAATTGTAGCTTGCTACAGATAACCCACCATGTCCCAGGACCCCCATTCCACATTTCTGGGCACAATGGGAAACATAAAGGTCCTACCAAACACCCTAATATTGGGTGATTTCAATTACCCAAACATTAACTGGGAGAACTACTCAAGGTCTAACCCCCTTGCCCAACATTTCCTAGAATTTATAAACTCAAACTCCCTTGATCAACTGGTCAACACTCCCACCAGAGGTGACAACATATTGGACCTGGTTATCACCAACATGGGTGACCAGTGCTCCACACCAGAGGTCAACCCCTCACTGGTTAGATCTGACCATAAACAAATCACTTTGGATATCCACATTCCGCCCCCACCCCCGGACAAACCACAGTGAAAAACTTTTCAAAAGCAAACTTCACGTTATTTAAGACCGAGGTGGAAAGTTTCAAAGCCCCCATGCTAAAGGATAACGCTGTCCAAGCTGCAAAATCCTTTACTAATGCATTATACGGGCACCTACAAGAATGCATGGATCGTGATATCTCAAGCAAAACCAAGACTCACTCCTCCAAAAAAGGAAACCAAGTCTGGTGGACCCCTGCCATAAACAAGCTATACAAGAAGAGGAGGAAACTGGTACAGGAGAGAGTAAAATCCCAAGAAGGGAAGACATCCCTGATAAATATCAGCAAGAAACTACGATCCCTCATAAAATCATCCAAGGCGAGCTTTGAAAGAAAAGTTGCCAAGGACTCCAAAGATAACCACAAGGCATTCTTTAGCTATGTCAAGAAGCTAAGTGGCAATGCTCAGATTTGCTCGGAGTTGGTGCAGAATGGCACAAAATACACTGAACTGACCGATATCGCCAACATCCTGGCAGACAGGTTCAGTGCAAACTTCACCCCCCTCTCACCCCCAAAAGGGCACATAACCATACCAGAAGAATGTAGAGCCCCTGAAATCACAGCCACTCAGGTTAAAACAGTCCTCTCCGAAGCCAAAAACACAGCATCAGTGGGACAGGATGGTATCCCAGGCTGCGTCCTACATGAGCTCAAAGATGAACTAACCCCTCACCTAAACACACTGTTCAAACTCAGCTTCTCCACAGGATACGTACCCATAGAGTGGCGCACAGCAATGGTTATTCTGCTCCACAAAGGTGGAGCCACAACAGACCCTGGGAACTATCGCCCTATAAGCCTGACTAGCTTGGTCTGCAAGGCTATGGAGTGCATCATCATGGAACTTATTAACAGAGACATTGGAAACCTCCAAACACTGGACCCTACCCAGTTCAGCTTTGTTAAGTGCAAATCATGCCTCCTAAACCTGGTGGACTTCTTTGAGACAGTTACCAAGGCTATAGACAAGGGAACAGTGGTACACACAGCCTACCTAGACTTTGCAAAGGCTTTTGACACCATTCCCCATTCTGGTATTATAGACAAGCTCACCAGCCTGAACATAAACTCCTATGTCACAAGACAGGTTGCCAACTGGCTCACGGACAGAACCCACATGCTGAGAAATGCAGGAGCTAGGTCCGACTCTAAATCGGTTACAAGTGGCATTCCCCAGGGCTCAGTCCTAGGACTCCTCCTGTTCGGCATATACTTCTCAGAGGTACAGCAAGCACAGGAGGACTATGGCTGACCAAGTTCACAGACAACTGCAAACTAGGGGCTATAACTGACTCTCCGGCTGAAACAGACATCCTCCAAAAGTGTCTCACTGAGACAGATACCTGGTGTCAAAATCATGGCCTCAAGCTAAATGACAAAAAGTGCATAGTCATCCCCTTTGGAAAAAAACAAAGTACCCACAAACTACGACATAGGTGGGAGTCCCCTAAATACGGAAGACGTTATAAGGGATCTGGGGACTCAAGTAGATAGTAATCTCTCCTTTGATAATCACATTGCCAAAAGTGGTTAGAAAATCCTTCTATGTGGCCCACCTAACAGCAAAAGGGTTCGCATCCAGATCAAAGAGGTCATTGTGCCCCTCTACTCATCACTCATCAGACCCATCAGAGAGAGCAACACCCCATTTGGGATGTACCTTACAAGACACCTGCAACAGCTGGAAAGACCACAGAAGTACCTCACCAAGAGGATCACTGGCCTCAAACAGATGGCCTATGCAGCTTGACTGAAGAAACTCCAGCTGTACTTGGCTGCATACCGCCTACTCAGAGGTGATCTATGCCTGACATACAAGGCCATGTCCAACCCAGAATTAATGGACATGCTCCACCTAAAGAAAACTCTATCCCCTTGAGCCACATGTTCTAGGGATCTAAACATCACCACAACAATAAATAGGACATGCTGGAGGGATAGATTCCTATCCCAGAGACTTCCCATGCTTTGGAACAAGATTCCAATCTACATTAGGCAGAGCTCCTCGCTAACACTCTTCAAATGAAACCTTGACGAGTGGATGGGAAACAGAAAGTTTACCCCAGGGATCACTTCAGTGGCTCTGATGGACGGAAGCACAGGGAACTAATTTAGGGGTGCAGCGAAAACCAACATATTCTGGCTAGGCTTATAAATGCCTTCGGGGAGATATACTAGTACCTACCTATGAACCTATGGTGGTGGTAGCCCAATATATCTGCAGTACCATTATAATAACTGTATATTTTAAAGTATTACATCAGAGTAATCATAAAGTATATTATTTGTAATTGTTCCAGCATGTTTTAAGCCATAAATAAGAAGTTGTTCACAATAATATGTCTACAGAAATGGATAGCTGCATGAATGCATTAAAAAATAATAGTTGCATTAGGATATTTGGTTAAAGAAGAAGTGTTTTTGGCTAAGCTGTGGTTGCAAAAATATAAGCAGTTTTGTAAAGATAGGGAAATGCAGAGGGCAATAGAACCACCTGATATTCTGAATGCATTAATGTTTGGAATATTTAAATAGTATGTGAAATATCACAGTACAATAAAATCTACTCACATGTCTATGTATATATTATTGTTTTATAATTTTTTAAAATGTTAATTCATCTAAGCAGACAGTTTACATGTAAAATGTGTCAATATAAATTTAAATTTACTTTATGTGCCATTGGTGATGATGTATTTCAAATGTGTTGCTATAAGTAATTGCTGAGGATGTTTTTACTGTGTATACATCCTTGCTGGACATGTATTGTCTTGCTGGCTCCCTCAGATTGGATTTCCTTTCTGCTCTGCTATCTTTGCTCTATCCTCTATCCGTCTCCCCCGCACCTTCTTTGTAACATACTATAAACGAATGCTCACCTGGTATAAGCAATTTGCTTTGCTGCAGCACACAGCAGCAGCTCATGTTACCTCCCATTTACTTTATAGTGTGCACTTTGGGTAACATCAGTGCCAAGTTCCTTGTAATTGATAGGGTAGGAACAAGGTAATAATGTACAGTATTTTCTTGTTTATTTTACAGCCAGGAAAGACAGTTAAGCTTTGTACTAAAGTTAATTATAAAATCTTCAGAAGTTACACACAACCATATGACATTATATCTACCTTATATGACATTATATCTATCCCAGCCCGGTTTCAGTTTAAACAAATACTAAAAGCTCACTTATCTACCAAGTGGCTACGCTCTTGCTCTACTCCTGACTAAACCATCTCTCTCAGAAAATACTAGCACATCTACTTCAATTGTCATTAATACCAAGCATACTAAAACCCAATTAACCCAGGTGACAAACAAGAACAGCCAATCGAAAAATAACCATGTAAATTCTACTCTGAAGTTGCATAATGTTGTAAATGTCTCTCATTCCTCTATTCTATGCCTACCTCCACTTTATTTTTCTGAATCATTATATAAATGGTTTAACATTGCATGTATATTACCTATGTTTCTCGAACCTAAGTTATTGTACTATAACTAATTACTTAGTCAACATATAGCTTCTTGAATGTTAGTTTCCTGACAGTCTAGTCTAAACTGTGTTATCTTGTATTTTGATCATTTTGTGTTTTCAACACCAATCAAATATTGTTAAACCATATACGTTCTGTATGGAGCTTTTCTCCCCGGGCCTCCACTGAAAAAGGACCTTTGTCCAGTCAGACTTTCCTGGTAAACAAATGTTAAATAAATAATAAATGAATGAACTTAAGAATACAGAGTAGAATTTAAGCTACCGCTATGCATCGTTACATAACTAAGATCTAAAGATTAAATCATCTCAGTGTTAAGTTCAAGTTAGTCTCAACTGTCCACCTTCTCCAGTCTGGCTGCAGCATAAACAAATGTTGCAGTCGCCTTGACTGGAGTCGAGACTTGTAACAACACTAAGAAAAAAGGAAAGTGCGTTGTAGGAATCTGCCCTTGGCTCTCCAATCCTCTCTACTGTGGGATGTAATGCTGGACTGTAGAAGAATCCTAAATCCTGACGCCTTACCAGTTTTCCTTTTCTCCCAAACACCAACCAAGCTATACCCCTCAATCTGCAATCATCAAAAATCTGGACAAATGCTCTTGAAAAGTAAGTATATCTACCCAAAAAATATGGACAGCTAATAGGGTGAAATTTCCATACCTACTAAAAAATCTTCTCCAACTCCTAGGACTGTGGAATACCACTACTCCAGAAATACAAGTTTAAAAAACAAGAACAAAATGATGCAAAATATAAACAGAATAAGCAAGCCCCACCCCCACATATACATACACAAATAAATGCATCACAGCAGTGCAGAAAATGTGATGTCTAAAACAAAAAAAAAATAAATAAAAGTTGTCAATAAACATCAAAAATACCTTTACTCAATTATATAATCAATCAGGTGATAAAAATCAATCATTTGTAACAAGTGATGGAGCAGATATTACTGTATTAAAAGTTGAAGATTGCTCAGATCTGGTCAGAAAACATATTTGTGTAATTGGAGATTCTATTATTAGAGGAACTGATACATTTCCAGAGAAGATAATGAACATTGAATAGTGTTATGCTTGCCAGGAACAAAAATATGGGATGTGAGACAGGCCTTAGATCGCCTTACTGTAAGGAAGTATAGATTTGTTTTCATTCATGTTGGTACAAATGATCTCATCCACAGGTAGTCTCTAACTGTTAGTAGGGAATTTATAGCCCTTTTAGATAACAGCTTTTACAGGTGTTAGGACATATTTTCACAAGTCACATATAGAAAGGACAGTCAAGTCACCATGAATGAAAAGATGTTTTCGGTAAATACCTACATGAAAAAAAGCCCCACTTAAAAAAAATGGAAATGTGTAGAACATCCAAGCCCAGTTTTGGGCACGCATGTTCAGGCAGGATCGCATGCATTTCTCAAGATCAGAGAAGAGAATTTTTGCATCAGATATTTTGCATTATACCATGACCCCCCATTAATATTCCAAAACGTGCATGCTGATTGGCCAGCGTGCACGTTGTAAATCGACTTATACTAATGGAGAAAGGTCCGGTCGCCCGGACTTTTTCCATTAGTATAAGTCTCTAAACACTGTCTCGCTATGTTAAAAGAGTTTAACATAGCGACACAGGTTTAAAAAAAGCAACGGAGATCTCCATTGCTTATTTTAAAGTTGTCTCGCTATGTTAAACCCATTTAACATAGCGAAACAGTAAAAAGCAACGGAGATCTTGCTTTCTCCGTTGCTTTTGGCCACAACTCTGATGTACTGCGTAGGCATGCGCAGTACATCAGAACTGCCGCGGATACCAGACAGCTGCGGAAGGGCAGCAAAGAGGCATTATACAATGCCATTATTTAAGAAAAGTAATTATTTCTTTTCTTAAATAATGTCATAGTATAATAGCAATAACCACGCCTGGGTGTGGGTAATGTGGATTACCCACGGTTGTCTTTGTTTGGTCCCTCGGCTTCACCTCGACCAAACCATGCCAACCGTGGGTAAATCCCGCATTACCCACACCCAGGCGTGGGTTATTGCTATAATATTTAACAAACACAAGGCAGGTTTTTTGCCAAGTTGAAAATTTTCAATTCACAGATAGCAGCATTTGATGCATCTCTGATGGTTGTTAATGCCAGGAGCATTAATAAATTTTTTCATTGGAAACTTTCCTACATTCCAACAAGATTGATGTTGCCATTGTTTGTGAAACATGGTTAAAGAACACTGACTGGAAACCAATTCTGTTGGGATATAAATATTAAAGATAGTTATCAGAGCTGTGATTATTACATGTTCAGTGATAACACTACTACAGATTATGTAACTGTGACAATAAAGGCGACCCTGGAATATATAACAACTTTTGGAGTGTATAGACCACCAAGGTCAAATGCTGACGACCTAGAGGAATTCACATACGTCTTGCATGAAACACAGCAGGCAAGAATAATAGTAGCTAGGGTCTTAAATTTGCCAGAGACAGATTGGAATAATATCGATTCAACAACAATAGTAAGGAAATTACTCACAATATATGTTCAGGAACAACAGTTGCGTCAGACTGTAAAAAACAAATCAAAAAACTGTCAGGAGACAGAACACAGCAGACATTGTTTGTGTTCCTAAAGAAATTACTGTTACTCTGTTACTTCATGTCAAGTTTTATTACCTTTGATGTGCAGTGATCATGGGGTTATAAAGGTTAATATGTTGTTAGATAATTCTGCCAAACTGAAATCTATACCAGTGCACAGAAGATTAAAAAGAGTTTATATGGAAGCAAAACAGTCACTGTGTAGCACTAATTAGAGTGACAGAGTGATGCTTTCAGTGGAAAAACTGTAGAAGGAATGTGGAAAGTTTTGAAAGAGAAACTGAATGCAAAAAAAAAAAAAAAGAAACCAGGAAAAAATGTTCAACATCAGGATCTAGGCACCCAACGTCTGGGGGATATACTTCCATAAAAACAAGATACTTGATTAAGGTGAGAAACAAAAAATATAAAAAGTAGAACAACAACTTTGAAAACAAACACATGACATCCATTTAACCTCAGATACTGAAATCAAATTAGATTATATTGAAAACTACAGAAACTGGATCCAAACAAAGCATAGGGAAGAGACATAATTAGTCATAATGACCTGAGAACACTTCAGCAAGAATTTACAGTACCATTACATCTAATATTTACTAGGTCGTATAAATATGGGGAGATGCCTCAAGATTGCAATCATGCACGTATTACACATGTTTTTAAGGGAAAGAGGAGTATGACAAACCCAGAGTCATACAAACCCTTACGATGTGGAAAAATAATGGAGAAGGTAATATTGGATAAGTTGTCAGAACTGGATAGGTTGGGACTCGAAACCATACATCAGCATGCATATGTTGAAAATAGATCTATTAACACCTGTTACATGATGTTCTATAACAATATAACAGCAGATATGAATGAAAAATTGCGCTGTGATGTAATTTATATAGATTTAACTTCAGTATTTGACAGAGTGATTCATAAATTAAAACAAGGTGTTTATATACTTTTATTAAGATGGATAGCTGCATTGCTTACAAATAGGATATGGGAAGTATCACACACCAACTGGACAGGTGAAATCTTTGGTTACAGTCAAGGTGTCCCACAGGGCTCTGTCCTAGGCCCTTACTTGTTTAGATTGTATCTTTCAGACCTAACTTTTTAATCTGAGGTGTTGTACCGTCTGTATGCAGATGATCTGAAACTGGGTAAACTGATTACATGTGTTACAGATAGGGCATGTCTGCAAAAGAACTTGACTAAATTGACCATTTGAGAACAGGAGAATACTATGCTGATAAATACATCAGAAACTATACATATGAGATTTGGTAGACATAAAAGGGAAGGTGAATATTTAATGCAGAACAAAACGATTGAAACTGTAGATTCATTTAAGGACCTGGGTATATGGGCAGATCCAACTTTTAGTTTTTTTAATCATATCAGCCAAATGGTGAATGATGGTTATAGAACTATAGGTTGTAGAAAAAGATTTATACAGTCTAGGAAATTAGAAATGATGAAGTCATTGTTTGTTAGTTACATTAGACCCAAACTTGAGTATGGAATAGCAATATGGAAGCTTTATAAGAAAGCAAACATGAGTAAACTGGAAAGATTACAACAGAAATATACCAAGGGCTTCCATGGATGTGAAAATTTAAGTTATTATGAAAAACTACAATATCTGAACTTGTACAGTGTCTCTTATAGATATCTAAGAGGAAATCTTATTAAGGTATATAGGGCATTTAGAGACAACTACCCCGGGAATGTTTGGGGTTATCAAAATGTAGTAGAAAATCAGACAACCTATGCTGAAGATTCTACAGGAATGAGAAGTGTACTAATTGGCTCTCCGAGAGTGCAGCTGATGCAGGGAATATACTACCAAATTACATTAAAGCAATCACTAGTTTAGATATTTTTAAGAACAACCTTTACACTTATTATAGGAACAACTGTTTTGTTATATTGGCAGGCTAGAAAGGCATTAAATGCCCATGCTTGAAATATTTTATGTATGTGTCAGGATACAAGTCCCCTTATAAATCGGATTTACCTAGCATAAAAAAGGGACCACACTGGCAAGAAAGCATCTGTTCAAAAATAAAACTGCCTATATCACCTTTTCTTTCTTTCTACAGTTGTGTTCTGGTCTGGTAATTGCCTGAAGTATTCCACCAAACTTCCTTCTTGTTACCTCTTCTGTTCTTTTTAACTGTATGAAATAATTGAGCACAGCATGAAAGAAAAAAAAAACTGGCACATATATTCTATTTTTTACATACTTTCAGGCTTTGTCACCTCACAGTAAGACGCTGCCAGGTTCGATTCTCAGCTAGAGCGTCTTCTGTGTGGAGGCATGCGTGAATGGGCGTACCTTCGTTGAAGGTTGTGCGTCAGGGCTGGCAACTCGGCACGTAAAAATCAACTGCCAATCATTAGCGGACAGGAGTTCCGCTGTGGCGACCCCTAACCGGGAAAAGCCAAAAGACACATACATACATACTTTCAGGCTTTATTTGCTCGTTTCATGCACTTCAAATAACAGAGTGCAGATGAGTGCACCATTGTAGCCTGGTGTGAAATACCATGACACCTAGTGACATATTTTTACCTACCCTGATCTACTAACATTTACTACCATATTTCTTTACATTTAAACATGAACATTTTAAACTTTTCATATGTTGGTGGCATAAAGGGTGACAGCTGGTGGAGCTCATGTCTTAGCATAGCTGTCATGCTAAGACTACATCTTTTTCCCCATTTACAATGACACACAAAACAGGCAGATACTGAAGCATGTCAGTAACAAAAATGAGTACTGCAAAATTAAGAACAAAAAGAAAGAGAGTTATGTACTTGACTATGTTGCTTATATTGCACTTTGTGCAGTTTCCCCAATTTCCCCACAGTGCAGACTAGTTCCAACAAAATGAAAATTAATTTGCAGGATTAAATTTAGTGATGTACCTGATTATATGCTACACAAATTGATGTTTATCAAATGCGTGGCACATAAAAACACCCTTGTGATTGTGATCCATTAAGTAACGCAGCATTCATACCTTAAAACTTGCTTGTCTCGTTACGCTGTGATCCATTAAGTAACGCAGCATTGTTTCCTTAACAGTTGCTTGTCTCGTTACAGTGTGACCCATTAAGTGACGCAGCATCTGTACCTTAAAACTTGCCCACCTCGTTATGTTATGATCCATTAAGTAATGCAGCATTCTTTCCTTACAAGTTGCTTGTCTCGTTATGGTATGATCCATTAAGCGACACAGCATTTGTACCTTAAAACCTGCTTGCCTCATTATGGTGCCACCTGTATTGTCGTCTTTGTTTCTCCAACGGGCTGGTTCTGCTTATTTAGTCCACGATATATTTTTTTCCATTTGTATTATGTGACTCCTCTATTCATTTGCAGTGAATCGATGCCAGTACAATGGGCTAGAAGTTTATTTCACAAGTTTTTTTTTTAAACTATTTTTGCTGTATCAGACTCATATCAGAAAGTCTTGAAATTAGAGATCCCGCTCGTTACCCTTACATACAGCCACTGACTGATAAGATCGCGGTCGAGGCCAATGAGTGATCAAACTGGGGAAAAATCATTATTTAAAAGGAGCCACATGGAATATCTTGGCTCTTTATTCTTTTTAGTTTAAATTTTAGCGCAATCCTGCAAATACCGCACAGTTGGGATGTATGACAAGCAGAAAAAGAAATGCTCTCCAAGATAGCTAGCGCTTTATATGTGTGCACACTTTCTTCTTTTAGAGCATGCACAAAATACCCTGTTAAATCTCTGCACCCTTAGTCAGACACTCCCAACACTCTCTTGGGTACCTATGCTATGGCTGCAAGATTATATAGCTGTTTTACTGTTCCTTCGAAACAGAAAAAAAAACGCATTCCTCGTCTTGCAGCAAAAAAAATATAAAAGTGTAATGCTGCATTACGATGCTCAGAATTAAAAGACAGGATCAAAGTGGAGATGTCTGAATGCAAAACTTCCAGCCTGGTGGCTTCACATTCACACATCCAGTTCCAAGCCAGTATGTTAGTTTCCAGGATGGTAGTGCAACATGACACACACATATGTCCATAGTAAGTCTCCGTAGTAAGTATTTATTTTTTATTACTTGTAGTTAGGGAAATGCTGAGTCAATTATACACTGTGTACAAGCATTTGTTTTCTCTGTTGAGACAGTGAGCAAATGCTTAGCTTGTACACAGTCAATCAAATGTGCTGGAGTTAGCACTAAATAATTGTGAAAAAATTATTATGGCCTCAATTTGCTGGCCAGCCTGATGGGCACCCTGAAGTTGTGATCCCCAGGTGACCATTTAAGATGTTCTTGCTATAATCTGCCAGTGGTAGTAGTTGTGTATTTTAATAAATTGTTATTTGACTTTTACTATGGTTTCCTAGGCCTAAGATTATTGTGTTCTGATTGAATGGTTTCACTCTATTATTTTTCATCTTCATAATTTTTTTTAGACTAGTAACTTTAGTAATTGTAAGTGTTCTGTAATCGGATTAGGAGGCAGATGACATTTTACAGGATTCTGTTCTGTATTTTAGGTTTTTCTAAATTTTCTCTTATTCTATCCCATCAAAGAGATTAGTACAGAAATTTGCTCGTGTAACTATTTTTCTGGTTCTAAGTAGTTTATTATGCTCCGTGTACACATTGTATCCTTTTTTATATGTACTGTATTTTGCTGCTGTACCTTTGCAGTCTCTAGGGCTTATTTTACACTGAAGTCTATGTTAGGCCCCCGTTACAGATATGAGGATATACAACTGGCTTTGTTCAGTTAGTCTTCTTAGGATGATGCAATTAGCATGTACGTAACTTCAGAGTATTAGGCATGCGGGCCAGGAGATAACTGAGGAACCTAGCCTAATTTCCTCACAACATTCTGTAGCTAAGTGATTTGTGCATAGTTACAAACTGGGCAACTGGAGATGTACACGTGTATTTTTAATATGTACGCTGTCCTCACTATGCACATTTACTCCACCCCAAAGATAAAATAGCGTTGTTTTAGAAACCTTACTTAGAGTAGAATTTATTGGTAGAAATAAATTACCTGCAGTATTCATCAACAATCGATAAGAAAGTTTTCACTTGCATACAGTGGTGTGTAATCTCAGAGTTATCATATTTAAATTTGTGGGAAGCAAGTCCTCCGCAAACAAAACTTGTTACAGATTTGTTTTATTTATGATGGGCTGTGCTATAAAACATTTTTGCAATGTATTAACCTGCGGTAGTGGTGCTGCGGTAGCGTTGTCGCCTCACAGCAAGACGTTGTCCCATTCGATTCTCAGCTAGAGCGTCTTCTGTGTGGAGGCATGCATGAATGGGCGTGCCTTCGTTGAAGGTTGTGCGTCAGGGCTGGTAACTTGGCATGTAAAAATCCACTACTAAACATTAGCGGACCGGAGTACCGCTGTGGCGACCCCTAACTGGGATAAGCTGAAAGACACAACATTGTTCACATCGTAAGTTAACACTGATGATTCAATATAGACTCATCTATCTAGATCTAGAAATAGATATAGACATGCATGTAAATATGGATGCAGTGGGTTTGATCAAAAATTTGTTAGGCTGAATGCTTTCTAGGAGGGTTGTTTTTTCATACAATATGCTTGGATGCTTTTCATGTGGGATTGCTATACAGTGAGGAGTGGAATTGGGATTTTGGCCTTGCATTTGTTGTTGTTGGTCTTTTGACTTTTCCCGATTAGGGGTCACCACAGCGGAACTCTGGTCCGCTAATGATCGGCAGTAGATTTTCACGAACGCCGAGGTGCCAGCTCGACGTTCAACCTTCAACAAAGGCACGTCCATTTACGCATGTCTTTCGAATGCCCACCCAACCACGGGGAGGACATGCAGACTCCACACAGAAGGCACTCCCTGCACTACAGCCGAGAATCGAACAGGAGAACCTGTTGCTGTGAGGTAACAACGCTACCGCTGCACCACCCTGGATGTCAAATAACTATGTTTTTTATCTTTTTAGATCTAGTCTATAACTGCGTGTGTGTGTGTGTGTGTGTGTGTGTGTGTGTGTGTGTGTGTGTGTCGCACGCGTATACACACACACACACACACACACACACACACACACACACACACACACACACACACACACACACACACCACAGTATTTAACCTTGCTCCTGTGTGATGGATCATGGCCAAGTGACAGGTTTCAAGAGCTAACAGGTTCATTTACTCCCTAATGCAATAAATAAAAATGAAATCAGCCTTGACTTCTGTGTGCACTGTTTACTTGCACAAGATATGTACATTTAGGGTTCCTATTAGATGACCGAAGCCGAATTATATCGAATGCGGCTTGGTCGAACTTAAAACAATGAAAACGCAAAATAGCGAGGTGGCTTTTAAGAGAATTATTTCCCAGGGAATGAACTGAATTCGCTTGGCTGCTTCTGTTACTTTGCCGTTTTCAGCACTGTAGTGCGATCACAAAGTTGGTATATTTAAGTAGGGGGTGTGGGGGGTGAAGCCCCCCACATTATGTATTATTTCAATTTTTTTTTCTTTTTGCAACAGCGATTTTTTTCCCTTTGAAAAAAAAATAGCTGTTCTGAGCTTTCGAGATTGTAAGCTTTCGCTTACATGGGTTCGATTATTCATCGTTCGCTTTTTAAATGTTCGATGATATAATATAGACCCTATATTTAACATGTTTTTCTTTATATTGCTTTTTCCACATATTTATACTTAGACCCAGTTCCGAGATCATTGCCTTTCCATGTCAATAAGTGTGCATAAGAAGAGATTGAATACAGCTATCTTGATTCCCATAGCTGGCCCATTTGTTAACGCATGCCCCTTCCTTTAGAGGAAAACTCCATCTTAGAAGTAAAAATGTTTGTTTTCTGAGCTATTTTAGCACCTCAAAATCAGTCTGAGTACTTCTTATATAATTTGAGTATGCTTTTCCACAAATGACTGCCAATGATGCTTAACATATCAACATGATCTTGTTTTTCTTCAATCCTTTCTCTCTTTCCCATAATCCATTTCAAGTTTAATTCACAACAGTCATGCTAGACATAAGGAAGCAGTAAACTATTCACATCCCACATATAATGAAATTAGTGTTAGTTATTGTCACTTTATATAACTTCTTTAATAGGACTGCTTCTTTTTTCCTGGACTGACCCTCCTTTATTTTCGTCACAGAGCTGGTTTTACAGTATGGAGTTACACAGCTGTAACCAAAAAAGTAGCTAAATTACAAGCCTTTGTTGAAAGTATCCTTTTGTTTTCCAAGATGAACTGTCAGTCCCCATATCAAAACTATCACTGCACTTAGAAATTCTTGCATTTTCATATCTGACAGCTACAACTGGAAAAAAAGGGCTATGAGAATAACAATTCTGTTCCCCATTGCCTGCAGTAGATTTTTATGTATTTATTTTTTATCCGAATGTTGCAGAAAATGCTTTATTATTTTCATTTGTTTCATAACTAATCTCATGTTCTTCTCCTCCCCGTATTAAGTAAGTCTATAACAAAATATGACAACTTTCCATTCCTTAAACTTGGGTAACTTATTTTTCCTGAGGCACAGATGTCTTGCAGCATTATATTTTCTATATTTTTTGTTGTTTTGCTCATATAATAAATTTGTTAAACTACATTAAAATCAGACTTCAAGCAAACCTGACTCCTTGATAATGACACAGTAAAATTAAGGGTCTGGAAAATAATTCTATTCCCCAGTCCCTGCAGTGGGAAGATTTTTTGGGGATACACAAATACTGTAGGAAATTCTTTCTCAGTTGCATTTTGTTTTACAACTACTGTTATGTTACTTTTCTCCTTACTATGCTGTTCTGTAATTCTACAGCCAGATATTACAAGCTTTCTATTCCTTATCTTTGGGCAACTTTTTTATGTCACAGATGTTTTACTGGCATTATGTTTTTGTCTTTTAATGATATTCTACTCATTAAATGGTTTGTTAACGTACAACATAAACACTCTTCAGCAAAACTGATCCCTTGATACTGACATAAGTACTACCTCTGCTCTGGGCTCTGTAAGGCTTAGAAATCCCTCTGTCTACTTTAGCAGGAAACTGCACTCCTGATGGTTACAACTGTCGATGAACTGAGGTACACAGTAACCCATTTCCCTTCCTCTCACTGAACTTCTGATACGTCTGGCAGTAAGCGCAGTGGACTAAACTCCTGCTTTCAGTGCTAAGAGTACATAGTGTGAATCTTTCAGTCTTCATTTTCCCACCATGTGACCTTGGGCAGTGCTTTGCAGCAACTAGGAATATGGGGTAGACACCCTAATGGTCTCATAGACTGCGTTTGGGAAAAAAACATGTACCTGTGAATTACCATATAGGTGGCAGTACACTAAACACCGAAAGTGTGTTAAGAGACTTAGGGACACAGGTGGACAGTGGTCTCACCATCGATAACCACATCGCCACAACAGTCAGGAAATCCTTCTATGTGGCACACCTCATCACTAAGGGCTTTTCATCCAGAAAAAAGGAGGTCATTGTCCCACTGTACTCATCCCTCATTAGACCCATTATAGAATACAACGCCCCATTTGGTATGTACCTCTCAAGACATCTGCAACTGGAAAGGCCGCAGAAATACCTCACTAAAAGAATCACAGGCCTAAAGCAAATGCCCTACGCTGACCACCTTAAAAAACTCCAGCTATACTCTGTTGCATATCGTCTACTCAGAGGCGATCTCTGCTTAACATACAAGGCCATGTCAAACCCAGAGTTGTTGGAAATGTTACACTTAAAGAAATCCCAATCTCTCAGAGCCACACGCTCCATGGTTCTAAACCTTGTCATCACAATAAACAAAACATGCTGAAGGGGTAGGTTCCTGACCCAGAGACTCCCCAGACTCTGGAATAGATTGCCCATACATGTCAAGCAGAGTGCATCTTTGGCCCTCTTCAAAAGGAACCTTGGCGATTGGATGGGAGAAAGGAAATTCACCCCGGGGATCACGTCAGTTGCCCTGCTGGACAGGGGTCCAGGGAAGTAAATAGTGTGGGAAGAAATAGCCAGGGAATTGTTATGACTAGGCTTGTGTAGGCCCTAGGGCTGATAGCCTAGTACCAACCTATGAACCTTAGCAACTTTGTATGAACCTATGCCCTTATCTCTTATCAGTACACATCGCAACATTCACAGTACTGTTTCTAGGCTATGCTTTTTCATTCTGTTATTAGCTATGGTGGCTGAGGGTTTCAAGAAGTGTCCCAAAAAAAAAATCAATAGCTTTTCACTGCATGTTAATTTTGTCTGTAATGCTTTTTCCAGTCACAACTGCCATTGTGAGGAGTTTAATTTACAAAACATTTCTTTTCTGTGGTGTCTCTTCCTGCTCCATTCCACTCGATTTTCAGCCCACTTCCCCACAGTTTACTATACGAAATTACAAGTTTACTATACAAAAGTACATCAAGATACTCGTTTGCTCATGTACTCTTTTTACATTTCTTTGTCATCTGTGTATGTTTTGCCCTGTGCATGGATCCCCAGTTTACTGTCTGCCCAGTAATTTTTTTCTTATGAAATGATGTGCATAACTACTTTAGATATGCTTACTAATGTGTCTCTCTACCCCTGGCAAACTCCACAACTGTCAGACTACAAAACAACAGTTTGGTGATAAATATGAACACAGGCAATGTCAATGAGACAAGCACAAATGGCTGTCACATAAAGATGGTCCATTCACATATGTTACACATACATTACAGATTTCTCTGTGTCTAAGGCGGAGACAAATTCCTCTGCAAAGTATGTGAGATGTTAAGCTTAAAAAAAAAAAGTGTATGGCCTTTCTCTTCCTTTGATTTCAAGGAAATGAAAGTTTTATGAAGTACAAGCAGGTTTCTGGTACCTACACAATACTGAAACCATACTGTAGGGAGAACAGTAGCATAAAGGTAGAGTTAAACTGTAAAACAAGGTGAAGTTTTCCTTTCACAATAGTAAATATGGTGCTTTCCACATACCTTAAGTTTCAATATAGCTTCTCAAGACAAAGTCTTGCTCTCCATTTCTAGATATAAAACGGCAATGAAAATGAGTAAAACTTCACATGTTTATTTGTACATGTCTTGTAACGGCTACTTGTGTGACCAGATAGAAAGCATTTGCTACCCAAATTGAAATGTATCACATGCATTTCTTCAGCTGTGAATGCCTCCTGCTTTCTTAGCATATTCACCTTTTTTTATAAACATCGTATCTGTGAACTTATTTTTCTTCAGTGTATTTATAGCTTTCCTTTCTTTGTTACTCTTCCCCCACTTCAATGACCATTCAAAGCTCCCTCACTTTTAACAGTTTCCCCTGTCCTTAACACCCCCCCCATCTATATTCTTGTACTAGTGGCCCTAGTTATTATGCTCTATCAGATGAATTATCAACATTTGTATTTAAAGTTGAACATAACATTGCTTTTGTTCACACATGCCGGAACAGTTTCTTTTCTTGTCTTTTAGCTTATCATTTCAACTAGTTGACAGTCTGCAATGACACACAATCTTCAGCACATATTCCTTACTTACATGCTCCTCTCATATGCCTTTCTTTTTAAGTTTCTGCAGTAGTATGTTCAATGTGGTTTTGGACATGCAGCTTCTCTTCTATGGGTGCCTGTCATATGACATAACAGAAAACTGGCATTTTTAGCTTGTGGAATCAACTGATTAACAAATCAAATAAACTAATGGGACAGAATACAATTAATAAATAGTGAAATATAAAGAGTGTGAATAGATGTGATTTGTTAGATTAAACAGAATACGCTTTCTCAAAGAAATAATTCAACATAAAACTGGAGTCCACATCAGGCTCATTTCATTCATCCCCAATTACTCACTCTATGTATTTCAGGGATTTTGAGGAGCAGATTTTGAAAATGACTTTCTACTTTCTTAGGTAACCCTTAAATTGCAGTTAGTACAAAGTCACTGGAATTATTGGCCTTGAAGAAAATGACTAACTGTGGTGCAAGAACCAACAATCATGCCTTCCACATGTGAGCGAAATGAAATATGAAGTTTGGTCCCCATCAGCGCAATGCTTCTGAATCAGGCTAAAGCTGATTGCAGGGAGTCATCATTCCAGGAAGGCACAAAGGCTGCTTGGTCCAGTCTAGATGATTAGCTTTACTTATAGTCAATTGTCCACAGGGTAGCTCACAAATTGCCCATGACAAACTGTCTCAACTGGCATTCTGATGGCCAAAAGGAGGCTAATACCACCACTGGACTCCCCCCTGCAGCCAACTGTCAATGGCTCACCATTCCACCAATCTGTCTTGAGGGCCCATAGGGAAATCCTCCTGAATATGGACTCAACATTTATAACAGGACCTGACCCCACCCCAGATGGATGATGCAAGCATCCACAACACAGTTTGGGGACATGCCATGCCTTCTTGTGCATCTGTGATAAGCTCATATCCTCAATGTGTTTCTATCCGGCACACTCAATCACCACTTGCATGTACACACACACGTACACACATGTACACACACGTACACACACACACACGTACACACACACACACACACACACGTACACACACACACACACACACACACACACACACACACACACACACACACACACACACACACACACACACACACACACACACACACACACACACACACACACACACACACACACCTGTACTGGTGAGCTAGCAGCAGCCATTCAGTGTCATACCCTCAAACCAGCTCTTTCAGCACCTAAGCTGCTACTAAGACTCGGGTCATCTGGACTGTGGCCAAGGTTTTATGCCTTTATATAACAGACCTAGAAAACTTGCTGTTTTTATAGCATCCTGCTGACCTCACCAAGAAACAGACTAGCTGAGAAATTTGTAAGTAGTAACTAAGGCCTGAAACTGCAATTTTATTCTACCCTGGATAAGGAATTGGTCCCCATATGCATGATTTAGACTGATTCAAGAGTTCAACTATGAAGAAATACAGAAGGGACTTGGACAGCTACTGTTACAAAGCAAGAGATTGACAAAATAATAGAGAGGCTTGAGTCTCCATTTCCTGAACAGATTTAGGGAAATTACTTCTGTCTGAGACAAGATTATCCGGGAGACAATACTGTAGGTGATGTGCTTCTGAAGAGGCATCTTACATGCCCTGTTAAAAATTTAATTCAACACTGAAAAGAGTGAACCTAACTAAATGACTGTTAGCTTGACCTTAGGTTACATTACTAGGCTCACATGTGTCCTACTCCCAGGTGACTGTCGGTATTGATACAGGGTAGAAGAGAATAATCTGCAGTGCCTGATGGACCATATTCCCACATGATTTCCCAGACAACATGCTGGGACACAAGGTCATACATTTTATCCAAGTCCGAAAATAACTGTAGACTACCAAAGCAAACTCCCACAATATCTTGCAGAACTACAAAAAACTAAAGCATGGCTGAGGTGGGCATCTGTGTCACCATGATGGCCTAACATACCCTCTTCCCTGCATGTGAATAACCCCCCCTCTTCCCTGCATGTGAGTACCCCCCCCCCACATGCTAAGATGTGGTAAGCCAAGCCCACATCTCTGGTTATGGCTGCTATGTATGAAAGCCTCTGTTCACATGTTGTGAAATGGCAACAACACCACTAGGTAAGTAGCAGATGAGAACAGAAGCTGGAAACAGAAAAGATGTAGGTGAGAGAAGAGGTAGGTGATGTGCTCAGTGGAAAAGCACTTGCAGTCAGATTTTTGAATAAAATTATTTTTATTTAAAATGTTTTAAATGTTTTAAATTTAAATCTTATTGATTGATAATTTATTAATTGATTTATGTGAGCAATTAGTGTGTGTGTGTATATATATATATATATATATATATATATATAAAGAAAGGCTGGGGTTAGAGTGTTGATCTGATGAAGTCAGTTATATGATGAAAACGTATTGGGAGAATAGCGTTAATGTGGAGCGTTCTTTTTATCTGTGCCAGTTTGTTTTATGTGCGTTTTGGAACTTTATACAATAAATTTGTGGTGAGCCAACAAACTTTCCTGGATTTCCACACCTTTTAGATTTTTGAATAAGATACCTTTTGAGTTGTGCTCCGAAATTGGCGAAAGAAGGTATTTCTTTTAGATGTGTCGGGGGGGGGGGGGACTGTCAGAGACTGCGTGCAAGAATGGAGAAGGAGTGGTCAGTACAGTGCAGTTTGTTTTGGGGATTTTGGAATGAGGGAGTCTATAAAAGAAGTTGCAGAGGTTATGCGGGATGGTTTTATTATGGAGTTAGACAACAACAAGCAGGAGGGCACCTAGATGAACTAATTTAAAAAGAAAAAATGTTAGGAGTGGCTCTATTCTGTACTTGACTGGGTTTAGAAAGGGTGGTGCAGAAGTGTTTCAGGGGGGCTCGGAAAATAATTGGCAGATTTTGTTTTCAGCAGACTGTACAGGCTATGGCTGTGATGGGAACCCATGTTTCAGTTGATCTAGGAGGACTCCCTTACCTATTACAGATCTTGCTGGTCTGGAAAGAAGGGGAGATATTTTCCAGGACCAGAATAAAAGGGAGTTAATTTTTTCCTGGGCACTTTTAGTATGTTTATAAAAGTTAAGTGGCTGGTCCAGTCATAAGCCTAGCTATTTAAAAGACATTATCATAGAGATCTGCAATGTTGAGATTTTTTGGGAGGTTTTTTTTTCAACCTTTGAGAGCAGGTCTGGAGGAGATATGAAGCTGCAGGCAGACAATTATTGAGGAGAGATGCTGGGGGCAGCAAATGGTGAGCTGCACTGGAGCCAAGAATAGCTCAAACACAATGAGATATTATCCTCAGTGAACCAATAAACAATAGACCTGCTAGAATACCACTACTGAGCTGTATATTACTAACTTCAGCACTCATGCATAAAAATTAGTCGGGCATAAACATGTAGGCAAATTCCACGGAAACCTTCATTGTGATCACGTTGTTAAGAAGATAAACAACAGAAAGGAGGTGCTATTTTGCTTCCAGAAATTATCAACGTCATTAAAACAAGTCTACAGAAAAAAATACAGAATATACTAATTTAGCAAATCATCCAGCTCCAGCTGTAAACTTGTACCGATTTCAAAGGCTGAAAATAATTACATCAGAAAAATAAAAGACAAAAATTGTGACATGCAACATACTAGGGGTAAACAAAATGATTAACAAAGGTGTAGAAAGACAATAATACTTGATAAAATTGTTTTAGCACATCTCATGATAAGCCAAGACAGATATCTCAGTGTTGTACACAAAAACAGAGCTGCATGAGCCTGTTATGTAAATACTGTAAAAAATGTATAGGAACTTATCCAAGATGGCACACAGAACCTACTTCTCTTAAAAACGAAAGAGTATTGCTTTAATGGGATCTTTTTATTTGAATCCTATGGCATTATCTGAAGAAGCGTAGCTAGTACTACGCAAAAGCGCTCATTTCATCCTGAATAAATTCGTCTTCTTTTTTACATCGTGCTTGTTTATTGTACATCTGACCATCAGAAGAAGGACTACATCGTGGTTTTACCTCTCATTGTCCCTATTTTATTATTTGAAGAGGTAATAATGTTTCTAGAATAAATTATAGAACAAGTTGCTTATCAAGGCCATCCTAAGGAGTAAAAACTACTACCTAACGAACTAAATCCCAGTCTCTATGTAGTTCAGTGGATAAAACAGTGGTTACGTAACACATTATTATGACTCCTGTGCAGAGGTCACCTGTCCATCCAGATAGGGGTTAGCAGTGGAAACAGGATTTGTACTGTTGCCACTGACTGTTATCCAGAGTCCATTTCTCATTTATGTAGCTAACAAGAACAAAGTATGACAAAATGCAAATTACTCTATTACTTTAGTAAATGAGCCAATGTTCTCAAAAAGTGAAACTAAATGTGAAATTGCTTCTGGATAACCAAGTAAGCAGATGACTGCGTATTATGAATTTAATTCAGTAACAGATGTCAGAGTTATACCAGGTGGTCTACAATGTATACACCTGATAAAATAGTAAGAACACGGCTTTAAATGTCAATAAATGTAGCCTACTCAGAATGGCAGAAAAACAGCACAAATCATTACAAAACTAATGGTCAAATAAAAAAGATCTAAGACAAGTGGTAGAGAGTGTAAATTCTGGCCAACTGTATCCATTAAAGTTAGAAAATCATATTTCTGTAGTCTACCCAATTCTAAGCAGCGTTTCTAATCACTCTACAGAGACCAGTGTAACATTTTATAAATCATTAATTTGAGCCACTACTGAATAAAAGAGGCTACTATGCACCCTTCAAACAAGCGACCTGAAAACATAGGTTCATAGGTTTATACTAGGCTATCTGCCCTAGGGCATTTATAAGCCTAGCCAGAGTGTGTTTGGCTTTCGCCACCCATTTTAAATTAATTTTGCTATGCCCTTTATCGAGGTTAGTATACTGTGCCTCTGTCTAACAGTGACACAGAAGTGATACCCGGGGTAAACCTACAATCTCCCATCCACTCATCAAGATTCCTCTTGAAGAGAGTCAATGAGGGACTCTGCCTAACCTGGACTGGGATTTTATTCCAGAGTGAAGGGAGCCTCTGGGTTATGAATCTGTCCCTCCAGCATGTCCTATTTATTTCAGTGCTGAGGTTCAAGTCTCTCAAGCGCGTAGCTCGATGGGATTTGGATTTTCTGAGGTGCAGCATGTCCATTAATTCCGGGTTGGACATGGCTTTATATGTCAGGCACAGATCGCCTCTGAGCAGGCGGTATGCCACTGAGTAGAGCTGGAGTTTCTTTAACTGGGCTGCATATGGCATCTGTTTGAGCCCTTTGATCCTCTTGGTGAGGTACTTTTGGGGTCTTTCCAATTGCTGCAGGTGTCTGGTAAGGTACATCCCAAAAGGGGCATTGTACTCAATTATGGGCCTGATGAGGGATGAGTAAAGAGGCACGATGACCTCCCCTGACCTAGATGTGAATCCCTTCATGATTAGGTGGGCTATACAAAATGTTTTTCTAACCACTTTGGCCACGTGGTTGTCAAAGGGCGGGAGGGTGGCCTAATAGTTAGGTGTTTGCCTTACAAACACAAGGTGCATGGCTTGAGTCTCACAAGAGATAATTGGCTAGGCTTAAAATGGCTTGCAAGGGCAGTTAGCTTAGTACTAACCTATGAACCTACGAAATGAGAGATTGCTATCAACTTGGGTCCCCAGGTCCCTAATTACTTCTTCTGTACTTAATGGATTACCACCTATGTGGTAATTTGTGGGCACTTTGTTTTTGCCAAAGGGGATGACTATACACTTTTTGGCGTTTAGCTTGAGACCATGGCTCTGGCACCAGTTGTCTGTTTCTATGAGGCCCTTTTGGAGGATGCTTGTGTCGGCTGGAGAGTCGATTATGGCGCCCAGTTTGCAGTCATCTGCAAACTTGGTCAGCCACAGTCCTTCCGTGTTAGCCTGTACCTCCGAGAAATATATACCGAACAAGAGAGGTCCCAGGACTGAGCCTTGTGAGACGCCACTTGTAACTGGTTTGGAGTCTGACATGGCTCCAGCAATTCTAACCATGTGAGTTCTGTCCTTGAGCCAGTTTGCAACCCATCTAGTGACATAGGGGTTTATATTTATGCTGGTGAGCTTATCTATAATGCCCAAGTGGGGTATTGTATCGAAGGCTTTTGCGAGGTCCAGGTATGCTGTGTGGACCACCTTCCCCTCGTCAATGGCCTTGGTGACTGTTTCAAAGAAATCAACCAGGTTTAAGAGGCAGGATCTGACCTTAACAAAGCCAAACTGGGTAGGATTCAATGTCTGTAGGTCCCCAATATCTTTATTTATGAGGTCCAAGATGATCCTTTCCATAGCTTTGCAGACCAAGCTAGTCAGGCTTATGACAGATCAACAATTTGCTGTAGGAGGTCCCTGTCCACCCTATAGCGCTCCACTATCTCCAGCTCATGTAGCCCCTGGTAAGTTACCCTGAGTCTGTACACTCTTCTCAGTCTCCTCACTGTGGATTGGTCGATAGCATTCTCATCCTCACCACTCTCAGCCTCTTCCACATGTTGATGTATGATAGCTGCTGCAGCCCCTATCATTTTGTTGCTTATACACCAGTGGTGTAGAGTATGTGGGAAAAACCAGAAGGAAAGGTGTTTGCAGAGTTTATAGTAGTGTTCTGGGCTGGGCTACTGCCTGTATAATTGTCTGATTCTGATACATTTCACCTGCCAGCTATGCTAGCTCTCCTCGATTACCTTCCTACTGCTGTTTTCTCTTCCCATTGCCTTCCTGTTTAAGCCAGGGGACGTGCCGCACAAACACAGTGCTCAAATGTGCACAGAGCTGTTATTTCCTGTTTTTTTTTTCCTTTAAAACACGGCGCGTGGCGCGCACACTCGCTTAGGCAATGTAAAAAGTGCTAAGCAGCCGCAGACACACCCCCTTGCTTAGCTCTGCTGAGCTAAGCTAAGGGCAAACCCAAGCCACAGGGCTCCAATAAGCTTATAGTATGCCTGACACACACCCCTATGATGTCAGTTAACTCTTAGGCTTGAACCATGCTATTCCTGCACTTACACGGTTGGGTGCTGGCTAACATTGAGGGGAAATCTGGAATTCATTATCATTCCCCACATTTGCATATGACTGCCAACTAATGCATGGTTACAGGTCCCACACTGAGCCTTCCCCCTTAGCAACCACTATTCACTGGCCATGTTGTATTCTGCCTGCCATTGAGTATAATGTCAAAATTGTGATTTTGGTTAGAATGCTCGTTTCAGTTTTTTTTTTATATTTTCAGCCCAATCCCATTTGCGCACCTCTGCCCTACGTTTAAACAGCCAAAATCGTCTAAAAAAATACGTTTTTTTTTTTTTTTTTTTTTGCCAATTGTTTTCCATGCCAATGGCCATATATTTGGTCATTGGTATGCTTCACACAAACTTTATTTGGAGCTGTCATGGCTCCATTTTGTATTTTGCAGAAATGTACTCTGTCACTAACAGAGTACATTTCTGCACACTATACTAGTCCTGCACGGCCGGCTGACAGCTTCCTGGATCAGAAATTCACCTAATTTTCATGGTTTTCACCTGCAAATGGGATAATTTGCATGCAGGAGCTGTGTCCGTGCAGGAGCACTTGTGCACATCCCTGGAGCCAATTCCTGTATCACACAGCGGCCATATTGCCTCCAGGAGCTCCTGCCCTATTCCTGCACGCCGTGCAGAGCTTGCTGAATCCGGGGGTGTATCCAGTCTTCTAAACTGTATCACAATATGCTATGTACATCTCAAACAAGAGTTGTCCTTTTGCTTAAAATGTCTGCTGCTATTGGGAAATAGTTTCCATAAATTTCAGAGAAATCTGCATTACTGCACATTTTACAAAAAAGCTGAAAATCTACATGTTCGTAATTGTACAACAGTTCTTTACAAATTATGTAATGGACTACAATTCTATCACATGCGAAATCTGTAACTAAGAAAAAGGGCACGCCTGATATTGTATTGAAACACGTGTACTTGTTATCTTGTTCCTAGGAAAACAGGATAATCCTCATTAGGATATAGTACTGACATAAACGAGGAAAGAAGTAAAAACTGGCTTCACAGCAACTCTTTTCATCTGATGTAGCTCCATTTAACACTGTCCTCCACACTCTACTCCTTTCCTTAACCATTTTCTAATTCATACTATTATCTTTTATCCCAGCCTGATGTTATTCAGTTTATTCACCACCAGTCTATAACATGGGACTGTTAGTAAACAAACTTAAATAAATACCAGATCCACGTTCTGTCCAGCATTACAGAAGGATGAAACATAAACATACTAATTTTACCAGTGCTTTTACAGCTTTCATACAGGGAATGAATGCATTCCCAAAACACGTCCAACTGACAACTTAATTAAAAAAAAATATATGTCTTGACTCCTATGAAGAGACTGTGCTTACTGCAATAAAGAGGTCACCGGTGGGAAAATACAGTGGGTGAATTCTATAAGGAATGTGAAATAATTTTTAAAGTCATTTTCGTACATGCCTGACAACAATCAGTTCTCCCACCCAAAGGTATTCAGTCCATTTTTTTCTTGAATGTAGGGGGGCCCTCCCTGCACCGACTTACAGCTGACCAGTGAGTTATCATACAGACAGCCATGGAAAAGAAACCTGTTTCCCTGCCTCTGCCCATTCTTCCCCCTGCCTTCAGCAAAGGAGTGTCTTCATCCCAACATACTGGAGGATTCAGCTTCACTCAGGTCCAATCCTCAGGGCTGATAGCCAGATAGCTAGAAGACTCTAGTCTCCAACCCCTTCAGTGCTGCTCCAGACATCAGCGTCACAGCCCCAAGTCTTTGGCACTAAAGTCTGTATCAGCTGGCCTCTCAATGTTAGATTCAATGTCCCATTTGATGTCTGCAATGACTGGTGTCAGTTTATTTCAGTGGAAGCTGTTGATAACAGATTTCTGGGACTGACTGCAAACCATGGTGCAAGAAGCATCCTTGCACAATGGCTAAAGTGACACTTCTCACTGATGACCCCTCTCACTTACGGGTCTGCAGCCTCCATACCCTCTAGGACTAGATAAGAAAGTTTACAGAAACCTCATAAGTCACAGATTTAGCTCTCCTCATGATTCCTCATCCTTCGATGACATTCCCACTCCAAGAAGCCCAGGAAGCATCTGAATTAACCCTTGGAGTTTCCACAGCTACTGATGCCTGGTATCAAAGCAACTCCCATCCTCCCTCATGAAGACCCAACATTTGAGGAAGTCCTCAATTTTAGATATTAGAGTAGAGTTTGGCTATCTCAAAACCCCTCACCTTCAGAGAAGATGCCTCATAAGACTTTATGGCCTCCCATCTCAACTTCTTGAACAGTGCCCTTGGTAGACAAGATGGATTCCTTAGTTATCCAGAGGCCCGAAAGGAGCGCAGTGCGGTGGTCACTATCCCATGAAAAACAGACCATTGTAACTCTGTTGTAATCTGTTGTGGACTCTAAAGTTGCTGTGACAGCCCTTAAAAGGGAACCAATTAATCAAATTTCTGCAGTCTACCTCCAAACAAAGAACCTAGGTTGTTGGATCACTATGGAGAGCATGTGCATGTGTCTTTCACATTTATACTTGGGAAGCTCACTTGTTTATTCCAAACCATGACATCCCAGTGGGATCTTAACAGATGAATTCCAGGAAATGCTGAAACAGTTGTCGACAGATCAGAAAGAGGTCAACATAAACTGAATTTCCATGCAGAAACCATGGTTTCAGTTTTCACTTTGTCCATGTGTTTTATGCACACTGCTGGGAGTGCATTATCTAGGGTAACGGGCACCAGCATTACAGCCACTGCACCTTTCACCAAGAATTTCAAGGCATCCTTTTTAATTGCCCCATTTAATGGCACTGACCATCCTGGCCACAAATCAGAGATGGAGAGATATTCCAAGAGGGTCAGATGGACGGCAAAACCTTCAGTGATTCAGGGTTGCACTGTCAGATACAACACAGAACTTGCACTAAAATCAAGAAAGCCCTAAGCAGATGTACATCTAGTATGGCTCTCACCGGAGTCAGTAATCTGGAACGGTTTTCAGAATGGACACCCATGCAGAGGTAGCAAAAAAATCAGCACAATAATGGGCATTAAGACTTCCCATCCACCAGGCAATTCCAGCAGAATCTCTCAATGGCTCTCCACACTGCCCACTCAGGCAGCTGTCGGGGCTTGCCTGTCCCTCCTTTCTCTTGTATTGATGGCCATAACACAAAACAAATGATTGGCACTTAATTATCCACGGGCTACAAAATCCCTTTCCATACTCCATCAAGGGCACTGTTTTTTCCACTACCCTACATCTCACCATGTCAAAGAAATGCAGCTAAAAAAGGGGTATCAACTTTCTGCAAAAGAAAGCCATTCAGCAAATCTCAGTGGATCAGAAAGAGTCCAGATACTAAACAAGATTATTTTTGGTAACAACGAAAGCAAAGGACCTCAGACCCATTTTAAATCTAAATGGTCTGTATCACATATTTCCAAAAATCTCATTCTGGATGGTATTGGTCCAAACAATTCTCCATTTTTGGTCATGGAATGGTGGGTATGCTCTCCAAAATGCCAATGTGCTTCAAAATAGCTAAGAAACTGTGGAAGTTTCTATGCTTATAGATTGTATCCAGTCATTTCCAGTTCTAAGCTGTTCCTTTGGTCTTACCACAACCTTCATTTGTTTATTAAATATAAGGCTATGGTGGCAGCTCACCACAGGCTGCAGGGGGGGGGGGGAGTCTTTTCCTAGCTAGACAACTGACTCCAGGACACATCAACATTATAGATCTAGAGAAAGTATGAGACTGTTTCCTACTCACTTATCAGCCCCTTGGAATTACAGTGAACACAGAAAAGCTGCAGTTGGAGCCCTTGCAAAATGTGACCTGCACAGGGTATAGCTTATTTACAGCTAAATGGAGTCATTCAGTGAACAATCAATGCTGTCTTGCGAAAACCTTCAGAGCTAGTTCATTTACACCTCAAAGCGCCATGACTAATAGCATCCAACATATTCTTACTTCCTAACAGGTTCCACGAGAGTGACTGATCTCAGACAATCTCACCTCTCAGGTCAGTATCTCTTAATCTCACCAACAACTCCACCTAAAACATCATTTTTTCTTTCCAAAAAGTGCCTGCCCTAGCCAAGGATCTAAAATAAACACCGTCAAAGGGATAGAACATTTAATTAAGAATTATTTCAATTGTTTCATGACAGAGTGTGGTTTTGTTTGACTTTTTGTGAAATTATGTTCTGCCTTTCTAGCATTTGTGATATAATTTATTACCATACCTCTCAACCGTTTAGCACAAAATATCTAGACAAAGTCAAACATAAAAGAGGAACAAAACCCCAAAAATAGGGACAAATTTTAAATATTGCCTTCATAAACTTGGAAAGTTGCTAAAATAAAAGGTTGTGTGTTGCCGTGCATTTTCTGAAGGATATGAAGTATGAAAGTCAAATACTTGTCATTATTTAGTGACTTCAGTCCTCACTGATTTATAACCAAAAATCCAGAAAACAGACCAAAAATATGAAGCAAATATCTGGACAGTTGAAGAGGTATGTTTGTTACATCAAGAAGATAACGTGGGGTATCTGTATCACAAGCACGAATGACCACAGGGGAAAAACAGGAATTTGGTTAGGTCATTTGCTTTAGATACGGAGCTAAAAAAGTTTTGAACCCACATACTTAAATCTGTGTTATCAATGAAATACAAGCACCACACTCAGATAAACAGAAAAGCCTGGAGCAACAGCTCCTAGCCTTAAAAAGTGCAAGGGTTTCAAGCTTAGACTTCATATATAAATTAAGAAAAAACAACCCATGCAGCATTTCCTTTAATTATCCCAAATTAATTATCCTTTGCTTCATTCAAATCCCAAAAGTGCATCATCAGTGCAATATTGGGTACTTTCCATCTCTCACCAGACTCCTCCCTCAGCAATGAGGTCATGCTCCACATTACTAAAAAGCCATTTTCACCATCTTGTAAAAAGATCAGCTCTTTCCGTAGATATTAATTTACTTCAACTTCATTCACTAATAATCCATATCATAGGTTCATACTAGGCTACCTGCCCTAGGGCATTTATAAGCCTAGCCAGAGTGTGTTTGGCTTTCGCCACCCATTTTAAAGTAATTTTGCTATGCCCTTTTTCGAGGTTAGTATACTGTGCCTCTGTCTAACAGTGACACAGAAGTGATTCCCGGGGTAAACCTACGATATCCCATACACTCATCAAGATTCCTCTTGAAGACAGTCAATGAGGGACTCTGCCTAACCTGGACTGGGATTTCATTCCAGAGTGAAGGGAGCCTCTAGGTTATGAACCTGTCCCTCCAGCATGCCCTATTTATTTCAGTGCTGAGGTTCAAGTCTCTTGAGCGCGTAGCTCGATGTGATTTGGATTTTCTGAGGTGCAGCATGCCCATTAATTCCGAGTTGGACATGGCTTTATACGTCAGGCACAGATCGCCTCTGAGCAGGCGGTATGCCACTGAGTAGAGCTGGAGTTTCTTTAACTGGGCAGCATATGGCATCTGTTTGAGCCCTTTGATCCTCTTGGTGAGGTACTTTTGGGGTCTTTCCAGTTGCTGCAGGTGTCTGGTAAGGTACACCCCAAAAGGGGCATTGTACTCAATTATGGGCCTGATGAGGGATGAGTAAAGAGGCACGATGACCTCCCCTGATCTAGATGTGAATCCCTTCATGATTAGGTGGGCTATATAAAATGTTTTTCTAACCACTTTGGCCACGTGGTTGTCAAATGAGAAATTGCTATCAACTTGGGTTCTCAGGTCCCTAATTACTTCTTCTGTACTTAATGGATTGCCACCTATGTGGTAATTTGTGGGCACTTTGTTTTTGCCAAAGGGGATGACTATACACTTTTTGGCGTTTAGCTTGAGGCCATGGCTCTGGCACCAGTTGTCTGTTTCTATGAGGCCCTTTTGGAGGATGCTTGTGTCGGCTGGAGAGTCGATTATGGTGCCCGGTTTGCAGTCATCTGCGAACTTGGTCAGCCACAGTCCTTCCGCGTTGGCCTGTACCTCCGAGAAATATATACCGAACAAGAGAGGTCCCAGGACTGAACCTTGTGGGACGCCACTTGTAACTGGTTTGGAGTCTGACATGGCTCCAGCAATTCTAACCATGTGGGTTCTGTCCTTGAGCCAGTTTGCAACCCATCTAGTGATATAGGGGTTTATATTTAAGCTGGTGAGCTTATCTATAATGCCCGAGTGGGGTATTGTATCGAAGGCTTTTGCGAGTACTTCCACACCATACACTTGCACTGACATACACACACCTGTGGTCAATTTAGATTGTCCAGTCCACCTACTGCATCTTTTTGGAATGTGGGAGGAAAATGGAGCACCCGGAGGAAACCTACATGAACTCAGGGAAGACATACAGACTCTACAAGAAGGTACCCCAGTGAAGAATCAGACCAGGGAACCTATTGCTGTAAGGTGACAACATTACCTGCTGCACCACTTTGCTGTCCATACAGTCTGGGATTTATATACTTGTAATTCTAGTCGATATTAGTACTTCATCTACAACTAGTGACTAATTTATACATTAAAACATGCTGGGGTCCAGTGTGAATGTCACACCTTGGAGCAAAAGCATGAGGGGGGTGGAGGTACTTACTGGAGCATGGACACCCAAAGGTAAAACACTTGAGATGTGCTGTCAAGTAACCTTTGTGAATAACCAATGTTTACCCTGCCATACCCAACTTTTACATTTTAACAAGCTTCAGAACTTAAATATTACATCGACAGCCCAGTCACCTCTTCACCTCACTTCAGTTGTAACGCCACATACTGTAATAACAAACAGCTGTGTACTGTACTGAAATTAAATGCCCCAAAAGTATTTATATCAAAGATAAATGGCAAGAATAAAGAGATTTTTCAGATGTATTTATTTGTGAAGAATCACAATTTCAAATATAAAACATCACTGTGACAAGTTCCCAAGTACTGCTCTGTACCCCCAATTAAATATGACAGTTACTAAGGCACTAAAACCCCAGAGTAACTAAATATAGGAGAATATGATGATGAGAGTCACCCAGGCAAGGATGTTCTGCTCCCTACATGGCATGTTTCATATTTCAAAATTAAAACATTACTCTAATTTTGTTTAGTCGAATTCCAAGTGTTACCATGTCTCACCGAGATATACTGTGCCTAACCAGTCTTCAGAATTATACAGCATTATGTAATAAAGCCAGGATATATACCATTATCTGACAACAACAAAACAGTGTTGACATGGAATACATTAATTTTTAATCATCTTTATGAAATGAAGGTCCATATTCATAAAAGTTACTATGAGGTGTATACCTTGTGGTCACATTTTGATATGCAAGGACAACCTAACAGTGCTTTTACACAAAGACATGTAGCACTACATCAAGCTGTCTCCATAGCAACACTACATGCTAATAAGGCAGTCCAGGGGGAGGCATAATGTAGTTAACTATGTACTCTATTCCTCAGGACAGCTTCCAGGAAGGCATCTACACACAAGAGCTATTCACAGAATCACTCGGCCACGTATATTAGCATGGCTGCTCCTTGCACCTTGCATGTTCATCCATCATGGAAGTAGTAAGTACCGAGGACTTTAGTGTTAGGGAGTGTTAGGATCTGTGCACATGCAAAGGTGTGTGTGTGTGTGTGTGTGTGTGTGTGTGTGTGTGTGTGTGTGTGTGTGTGTGTGTGTGTGTGTGTGTGTGTGTGTGTGTGTGTGTGTGTGTGTGTCTAGGAGGTAGTGGCAAGGCAGATAGTGAGGGGGTAAGTTAGGTAGTGGTATGTTGGGGATGTCAAAACTCCAAACTGCAATAAACTAATGAGCAGAGCCTGTAACATTATGGGTAGGGGGACCAAAAGACACTAGGCATACCTCTGGAAACTCATGCCAGAACGGCACTTAAACAGAACAGGGATTGGGGTTGGGAGGAACCACTAACCATCAGGGGTACCTCTAGAAAGTCATGCCTGAGCAGCACTTGAACTGAAAGAGGATCAAGGGGTAGAGGGAACCACTAACTACCAGGTCTAAGCCTTTAGCTACATGCCTTAACAATTCACAGGTTCGGGAGGAAGACTATACACCAGAGATTAATCTGCACCATGCGTGTACGGCATGTAAATGCAATATGGGCCAGGCAGGGGGACATTAGACACCATGGCTACTCTATATTGTGCACCTTAAGACACCTACTTAAAAAAAAAAAATCACTAGTCAACAGGGACAGCACTTTCTCAACATTTAATTACAAAAAAAAGAAGAGAAAAGAAATACAACGGGGGTTAAAAGAGATTTGAGAATCCATTAATACGAAGGTTCTGATCTATTGCGCCTTATTATTATAAACATAATATAAAGCCCTTTGATTAATAGGAGCCATTTCTGATGTTGAAGAGGTTCGCTTATATGTAGTTCATGTCATTCATCTACATTCCATTTTAAAGTGTAAATTCTATATAGAAAGCATGTTAATGAATTTAATTTGAAAATGAACATATATTTTATAATGATGAAAAAATGAGATGAACGAGTTTGATATCAAAATATTTTATATGTTTCTTGCATAATGTGTAGTTATGAACATATTTTATAATGGGTGGGCCCATTAAGGGTCATGCAGACTGAATTTTTATTGGACGAATATTGCTTGCTATGTGATGATTCGCACCCTCATTGGTTTAATTTTGCTAAATGCTGATTGGATGAGATATGTACATATCCAGTTTATGCTGCTTAATTAAGTTACTAACCTTATTGCTCATTTTGCGAGGGTGTGTGGTGGTCTGTGTAATTTTATTGGTTAAATTTCTTTTAAAAAGATTTTGTTTTAAAAATGTACTATCTGATAAAGTTCCGGTTTTAATGGGACGAAATGCTCTGTGTGTGAATAAAAGGATAATTTTTGGCTGTAGCAGTGGTCTTCAATTCCAGTTCTTCAAGGTTGTTATTGGTTTTAACCGGACTTGGCTTAGAGGGAATATTACGTGCTTGCACTTTTGTATTTGTTAAAAGAGATTTGAACCCAATATCCTTGACATATGAAGCCTTAACATTAAACCACTGCATTGACTGATCAGTTAGTGTAACAGTTGCTGTGTTTAATAGATATAAGATATATTGAGGATCTCCGACATTATGCAGTGCCTGCAACAGTTTGTGTGGTACAAGGAAGAAAGACAGGGGACATTCCTCTTACCAAATAGTGTCACAGGGCAACTGCTTTTGTCCAAGGATGCATGTACCAAAGGAAATAAAGTAAAAAATGAAATGTCTGGTATTAAAGACGGACTGCAATCGTACATGAATTACAAGGGCAGAGTCAAAGGAACACTATGGACATGCTGACAAGAGGGACAGGTATAGCATTGTGCATTTTACTGTGTGCTTGTATGTGGGATAGTGACTGGGGGTACCCCTTGTGACAATGTGAGGTATTGCCAGCTATGCCAGGAGAAGTAGGGCAGTGTGTGTGTAACATATGCCGGCATAGCTAGCTGGAGTTTTGTAAGGAATTACATGTAATTTGTATATCAAACCAATTTGTACAGGTGCTTGTGTTGAAAACACATTTGTAAAGCTGCTTGTGTTACAAATGTATCAACAGCGGGTCCTGCTGGATGGAAAAGAAATGCACCTGTATGTCAGATTGTACTGTAAACATTGAAGTGAATATATTGTAACAGATTATACTGGAAGAGAAATTAATCTCAGTCCAGCTAACTTTGGAAAATACCACAGTAAAAAACAACACCAGCAGCTAGGATTAACAGTCCGTTAACACCAAAAACAAATGTTATCAAAAGAAAATAATAAACATAAATAAACTGATACATGGCCAGGGTAGAGAAGTTTACTATTGATAAGCACTTTCACAGGTTAATGTCCTGATTCATCAGACCAAACAGAAATAAAAGGAAAACGAAGCTTTAATACAATTTAAAAACCAGCCACCAATAAAAATAAAGTAACAATCAAGCAAAATGATGACATCATCAGTTACATTGTATCTAGTGTTTGCCCAACTCTCTTTCTTAAAGGTACAAATACATATACATTGCCAATAAGACAGATGGCTCAAACTACCATTAACTATCAAGCAACAAAATTCAACAAACTGACAACTACTATCATTAAAATCCCTTCTCTAAACAATAATAGACATTGCTATAATAATCAGTACAATCTCTATAAAAACTACAGTAACACTGAATCAAAGTTATCTTGCTTAAAAATTACCTTTATTATCTAACTCAAAAACAACTATCTAATGGTTTATAATAAAATAAAATATATATATATTAAAACAACTGATACATGGGTCAGAAATCTATCAGAATACACATAGTTGTACACGAAATGCTGAACTATAAAAAAGAATACAATGTTAACATCTAAAGTAGTAACAATAACATATATGACAAATATACAATCAAAATAATAATAAATAAATAAAATGGATGTAATAAATGAGTAAGAAATAGTAGAAACACTAAACTGTACTGATGTTAAACTATTGTCTGAATATTCCTCAACACTAGTAAATCATTTGAAAAGATATCTGGCTTTTAATGCGGGTCTCAAAGGAACACTACTAATCAACCCTTTACTACCATCAGCCTGTAATCTTATAATCCATTTTGTTTCATGTAATTCGGTGATATTTTTAATATCACCTAACTGATGTTAGCATCATATCTTTTTTTAAGGTTCAACATTTCGTGCAGACCACATGTTTTCTGATAGAGTTCTGACTCATGGATTAGTTGTTTTAACATATACATTTTTTATTTTATTATAAATCATTAGATGGTTGATGAAGCAGGATGTTAACCTGTGAAAGAACTTACCAATAATAAACTTCTCTACCTTGACTGTGTATCGGTGTGTTTGCTTTTTATTATTGTCTTCTGATAACTTTGAAAAAATAGTCTGAAATGAAATTATCGCATTAAGGCCATAAAGATTGTATTGTACAGTTCTGATTGCAGCCAGAGACGAAATGTCTGTGAAAACCAGGACTAGGAATCCTACTGTATTGTCCTTAGGGGTGAATTAATCGCTACCCTGGAAGGGTGGAAGTTTTAAAATGGTTTTATAGCTTCCAGATGCTACCCTGCTACATCTTAGCAAAGCTCTACGTATGTATAATATGACACATAGGTGCTAGATTCTGGTTAGTGTGGGAACCACGGTCAAATGACCAGATGTATATGATGTCATTCTGTAATGAGACAAAAGTCTCAGCACAGTCCATTTTTGAAACCTGAAAAAGAAGGACCCCTCACCTACTTCATCTTGCCTTGCTTTAGTAAGTAACCAGGAAATAGTAATTCTTTAGATCAGTCTGGAAAATATAGTGAGGTTAGTTAAGTACTGTTTTTCTGTATCTGTATGAATCTAGCAATCGGTGTTATTTTTAATATTTCCTGTGTCTGAAACTCTGCTGTTTATTGTAAATATATATTTAGTATTTTCATGTTATTTTATTTTTTATTATTAAATATATTTTTAAACTTTTCATTGTGGCTGGTCGTAGAGAATATTTTAACCTTTGAGAGTACTTATATTTATTTGGTGACATTGTGGCCGCTCCTGAAAGCCTTGTTGCTTTGGTGAAACACTACCACTTGTACTAGTATTAATTTTACTCATTATAATAGGGTATCCTTGTAAGAGCCTTAGGGTAGCTAGCTTTGGTGTGTTCTGGTGGCAGTACCTACCTTATATTCTGGGCAGACGTGGGCATAGCTGGTAAAGCTGTGTCAGCCTTTCCAGTGTGTGTGTGTGTGTGTGTGTGTGTGTGTGTGTGTGTGTGTGTGTGTGTGTGTCTGTGTGTGTGTGTCAGCTACTTGGGCAGGGACATAAAGCACTGGTTGGACAGACAGGCTGCTCGAGGTCTTGGCTTGGCCACTCAGCTAAGATATCAACTCTACAGCTCTGCCAGTAGGAAGTCTTATTGGGGGCCTAGCTAAAAAGGGAAACCAAGCCCTTGGACTAATTGTGTTCCCTGTATGCTCTTAAGGGAAATTGTGCTTGGTGCAGAGAGCTGTATGTGAAAATACTGTGTGTATCTACTTTTGTTCCAAGTGAATGTCTTTCACCAATGTCCGTGACCAGAGGAGGGGCGTCACACCCCTCGTTACACAATGTGGCCTCCAACACTGTTAGCTACCACAGGAAGTGCTAATCTGATGGTTAAAAAAGATTCAGAGACATGCAGACTAGCCAATAGTGAGAGGTCTTCCCTCATTCTGACTGTGTCTCTGAATTGCAAATGGCCACATTGCAAAAACATGGTCTTTTTACAGCAGCCCTTATGGCCTGTAGTGGGGATCTTTGCAAATCCTCAGGTATATTTAAACCAGGACAAATCCCGTTTATACATGCAATGTTACAGATTCATACATGAAGAATGAATAAAAAAGTGAATGAGTATTTTAGAATAAACTTATTACTGTGTACATTTTTTTCTATCAGTTTGCAGTTATCCCAAATATTTCTTTAAACCCAGCAGTCATAAATCACTCTACAAAACATAAGTTAAAACAATAAAAACAAAAAATGAAAGATGTGCTTACCGTTAGCAAGCCAACAGGGTCCTGCTGTCGGGGCTCTAAGTTATTGTCAAATATCTCTTTAGTGGCTGCAACATTATCATTTTCAGTCCATTCAGCTTTTGTTTCCACTTCTTTTAAGGGTTCTGTTTTTTTATTGTTAAGCTCCAGGTTACCATCAGACACTGTCACATTGAAAGCAGTAATATCCTGTTTAATGCATTCAAGGTTTTCCTGTACTTCTTTCAAAATATTAACTCTTTTGTCTGTAAGTTGTTCAACAAGCAATTGTTCTTTGTCTTGGAGAAAATGGTGCAGTTTTGCAAATTCTGTTTTAATGTAATGTTCCAAACTCAGACGGTCTTCCTAGGATGCAAAGGATATACAAAGGGATACAGTGAATATAGTATAGACTGCATTCATACATTATTATTATATAACAGAATGGGCAGAAACTAGCCCAATGGACCAAAGGAAAGGCATTTGTCTGCAACTGTGGTGACCAGGAAGCTTAGATTATGACTGAGCCCCCTGGTATTGGCTGGCAGAGGGAGATGTATAGCTAGCCAGCCTAGGATGCTGTCCTCTCTGCAGGAGAAGGACAATGCATGTCTAGTATAAAGACAGCCCCCTGGAATCTAACAGGAGTCATATAAGGCAGGTGCCTGATTTGCTGATAAATCTGACCGTCTTCCAGAATAGCTTTGTCTTTGAGCCAGGATAGTCCCTGATAAATAAACTATCTCTCAGAATATTTATGACAAATTATATGTTTTCCTAGGAGATGCAAGCCCTCAGCTTCAAAGAGAAAGGTGTTACTAGCCCCATTAGGAAGATCAGTGACTTTGGTGGGTATGAAGCTAGAATAAATTATAGCAACTGGACAATGACCCAAGTTAAAATTTAAGGGGAAGGCCATACCTTCAAGATCAAGTTATCATATAATGCACAATATATTTTTAAAGAAAGGTGTAGCTGGAGCTGTTGAATCCAAAGTGGCCTACAATGTGGAAATACACAGATGTAGTACAAAAAATGTGTGTGCTACCACTCAATCACAACATCTACTAAGGACTGGTAATGTAACATCAATTACAAATTATGTACTGGGCAGTGTGTGTGTGAAGTCTGCGAGAAGCAACATCATATACAATGGCTCACCCATTTGTGGCACTGAGGAACACATCAAGTTTGCAGAATAGCTCATGTCAGAAGAAAAGGTTAGGGGGGAAAAAACTCTAGATACAGAATTGCTCATATCAACCTATGTGATTAAGAATTGCTCTACAATACATAATCATTCAAGTGTGCGTATAGTGATGGAGGCTGGCCCTGTAATACAGGATAGTACAGGTGACCTTGAGGGCTAAGGAATCTACAAATATAAGTGATATAGAATAAGGTGCATGGATTCCAGGGAGTGGAGAAGAAAATGGCTCATGCAAATGTGTAGTGACAAAAAGATGCTCTATGATACAGAAATGTTCAGCTGAGTCTACATGGTTGGAAAACAGATCTATGATACAGAATAATTCACTGATTTATGAGACTAAAGAATAGAGGATGTAGAACATCATGTGTAGATTTATGGGTTTGGGGCACATACGCAAACATTTTCACATGCACACACAAACCACATAACCACACACACACACACACACACACACACACACACACACACACACACACACACACACACACACACAGACACACAGACACACAGACACACAGACACACACACACACAGACACACACACACACACACACAATGCAGAATGGGTCGCATAAGCAAACGGTCTCCGATATGAATGGCTTGCCTGGGTGTCAGGGTGGAAAGAACATCTGCAGTGCAAAATATATCATATGGTCTAAAAAAATGAAGAACAGATTTGCACAGACAAGATTATCATGAACAATAAAACCAGGAAATAGAGCTGTGAATCGGTGATAAATGATCTGGTCATCATGGACATTTTTCAGCCACAATCTCCATATGGGTAAATGCGAGGTATATGGATAGGCACTTTAGATTACCCACCCAATCAGCCAACATAGTTTTGGAATGTGAGAGGAAATGGAGTACTCAGAGGAAATCTACACAGAGAGGAAGAGACAAAATCCCAGATCTTGCAGCTGACAGATAATAGCCACTAAAGCCACTGTCATGCAGAACCGCATATGTGGGTCTGTGGCACTCGTTATCTGTGCTTTAGAAGGGTTCAAGAGGGTTGGAAGGCTTGGGGGACATATATCAGTGTTAATCATTTCTTATATAGGTGTACAGAGTTTGATAAAATAAACCAACAATGCAAAAATTCATTGTGCATTTCTGTGCAGCTGGTGCACGATTTACAATATACAGAATAGCTCATGTAGGCAAAGGGACAAAGACTACACCTGTAATGCAATACTGCCTATGTGGCTCTCTGGGGAAGGAATGCATCTCATGCACAATGACTAGTATGGGTCTTTAGGTTTGTCTATATACATCTGTGATACAGAATTACTTATGTGGGCTTATGGGATTAGACAAAACATTGCTACTGCATAACAGCTAGCAGTTATATCCCAATTAAGTGCATTTTACTTCATTTGGGAGGTAAAAGTAGATGTACCCTATCAAGATTAGTAGTTACACTGAAACATAGATCAAAGAAGCTGCCACAAATATCTAAAAAGGCCATCAATTACTTTGACGCAAAGCACCAAAACATTAGTACAAGTTTTCTATACAGTGATTCCCTTTCAAACAATTTCAACCTGCTTTGCTTTCTTGCATAGCACACCATCCTATGCATTCAGTAACTATAACTTTCTTCACTTTGGGAGCTGTCAGAATTACATTGTTATAATTTATACACTTTGTACTGTGAATATACCATCTCATTTTTTCATCAGACACCAGGGATGTGAAGAAAAATCGAAGTTAACTCCACTGACTTGCAGAATGCACAGAGACAGAGCATAAATGGCGAGTGAATTATACAATGGAATTACTTTAAAAAGGCAAGACAATTCTTTTTAAAATAAAATTACCAACTCCATGCCATGGTGTACTGTTGTAATACAGAACATGTCGAGTAGGTTATATGTCTAGTTCTCTTACTAAATACCAACTACAAAATCAGGTTCACACAAATGGACCACAAGTTAAAAGTAACCCTTAAACACTGCGTCTCTGTTGCTGCCAGATTTAATAATAGTAGCCTCTCCTAACTTTGTAAGATTTCATAGGTTTATAGCTACATAGGCATGTACTAGGCAATTAGTCAGGAGACCATCACAAGCCTACCCGGCAACCCATATTCACAAGATTCCCCCCAGCCTCAAAGAGGGCAGTACAAGTGACAATGGGGAGAGTTTAAGGCTGCTTATCCCATTATCTGGATTTGCCTTTAAAGTAGCAAGGGTGCTACTTTGCTTGACATGTAGTAACATTTTGTTCCAAAGATGGGGGTACATTGAGATATGAATCTATCATGCAACATGCCTTATTTATCTATTGATGATGGTTTAGTTAATTTAATCAGATCTTTGAAAAAACACTTGTTCTGCAAAAGAAATGGGAAGCCAGAGAGACTCCGTTCTTTCATGGCTTGAAATGCTGAATGCAGACCAAGAAATAGGAAGCCAGACAGACTCTGTTCTTTCATGGCTTGAAATGCTGAATGCAGACCTCCACAAAGGACTCTATCAGAGAATGAGTGCAAACAGAAGGATGGTCTGTCCCGATTAGCAAGATCTTTGTGGTCACTGATCATTTTAGTTAGTTGCCCTTGCAACTCCCACTCTAATATCACCTACCCCATCCAACCACTACCTTTCTTTCCACCCCACTAACTACCTTGATTATAGCAAGCTCGGATGCTCATAAGCCTACTACTTATTATACAGCAGGAACTTCTTATTGTAACAATTGTTAATGTTTGTTATGTACTTCGCAGATAAAGATTCTAGTTGTCTACTGATGTACTATGTACTTCATCTGTAACTATGTTTGTAATTAATTGCTATGTTAATCCAATGGAACTACTGTCTGTATATTTTAACTGTGGAGCTTTTCTCCCCGGGCCTCCGCTGAAAATGGACCTACATCCAGTCAGACACTCCCAGTCAACAAATGTAAATAAATAAATAAATAAATAAATAGTTAGGAATCTTGGTGGTCTCAAGCTGAGTGATACGCTGGAGGTCTCTCAAGCTGAGTTATACGTTTAGGCAAATGTGCTAAAAGGGGCAATATGTTCAATAACAGGTCTGCTTTGATGCAAGACTAGGGGAATTAAAGATTTATATAGAAGGCTTTATGATCTGAAGTACCACAGAGACTTGATGGTCAAAACATAAGCAAGAATGCCTAGCTCCATTACAACATTGTTTAAAAAAATGGATTTTACTACATTTTTCCACAGTTAATTTAAGACCAATGCCACTGTACCAATTGTTAATGTGGTCTACTTGTGAGTCAGTGGCTGACTGAACAATACCCAGATTAGTTGTCTGCAAATTTAGATAATCATAGGTCAGGTGTGTTGGACTGAAGGCCTGAGAAATACAAGTCAAAGAGAAGAGGGCCCAACACTAAATCCGGCGGTACAGCATTGGTAACATGTTTGCTTAAGTGGCAACGGTGACTCTAACAACACAGGTTCTGTCAGGTGACCAGTTTAGCTAGCCACTGCACAACATAATTATTTATATTCAGATAACCAGAAACACAAATGTGGAAACCAAACCAAGAAGAAAAAAGTACGGATAACTCAAGAATTCCAATTGAAATATCCTGGGGTTTATTAGGCTCCAGTAAAATCCACAGCAACAAAATACGAACAGCACATTACGGACTCCACAAGCATAATAGGTGTAAGGAGGTTGACCAGCTCAGGAGGACCTGGGGTTAACGCGTAAGCTCATTGGCCAGCTAACTGAGCTGGTCAACCTCTTTACACCTATTATGCTTGTGGAGTTCGTAATGTGCTGTTCGTATTTTGTTGCTGTGGATTTTACTGGAGCCTAATAAACCCCAGGATATTTTAATTGGAATTCTTGAGTTATCCGTATTTATATTCAGATTTACCAGTCTATTGAGAATGCCTGCATGGGAAATTGTGTCAAAGGCCTTAGTCAGGTCAAAATATGTTGTTTGTGTTGCAAAACTAGTAGCAACCTTTTCAAAGAAATTAATGATATTAAACAGGTAGGACCTTCCTTTGACAAAGTTAAATTTAGGAGTGTCCAGAGCCAAGAGATTTTCAGTGCCCAGATTAATAATGTCTGACACCATGTGTTCCATGCGTTTACACATGAGGCTAATGAGACTAGTGGGTCTATTCCATGGTTCATGTCTGGGCCGTCCCCTTGTAACAGCATTACCATGGCTGTTTTTCCAGGCTTCAGGAATGCAACCAGTGGACAGCCACACTTCGTACTGATAATCGGGCAACCCTGTATGTTATCAGTGCCTATGGATAAGGTGTTCTCAGCTTTTGAGAGGGCTGAAAAGACTTGTTCCATAGTAATTAAAGGTGGTAATACTGAATGCAGAATCTGCAGAATACTTGTAACTGAGGGTGGAATAAAATATGCACTAAATTTGTCATCAAAAGTATTGGCTATTTCCTTCGGTTCAGAGTATCCAGTGTTACTCTGCAGCGTACTTTTAATTCCATTTTTCTTCATCAGTACCCAGATATTGTGAAAATATACAATGGAATAAACAGCCTAGCTTCACACAGACTCTTTTCCCTGATAACCAGTAAACATGCATGCCATAAAGTTAGTTTTAAAATAACAAACAACAACCAAAATGGCAGAGCAGATAACCTTGTATGCATGCCCATTAAGTACCTACATTCGAAGCATCCAAAACTAACCGTTCATCATACTTACATGCATGGCTAGGATTTTCTTCTCTTGCTTTTTTTGTAAACATTTAAGATCTTCCACTTTGGATTCTAGAGATGTTAAGGCTGCTTTCAGTTTGTCCTATGAATATAGAAACATATGATTCAACTACATAAACAAATCTGCAGACAGCAAAACTACTACAATCATTTAACAGACAAGGAAAGTGTAAAATCCTAAAGGGACTACTATAGCAACCTTCACTGAATGGAAAGAAGATCCAGAAACACAGGTATACACAGACACAGACACACACACACAGACACAAACACACACACAGACACACACACAGACACACACACACACACAGACACACACACACACACACAGACACACAGACACACACACACACACACAGACACACAGACACACACACACACACACACACACACACACACACACACACACACACACACACACACACACAGACACACACACACAGACACAGACACACACACACAGACACACACACACACAGACACACACACACACACACACAGACACACACAGACACACACACACACAGACACACACACACACAGACACAGACACAGACACAGACACACACACACACACAGACACACACACAGACACACACACACAGACAGACACACACAGACAGACACACACAGACAGACACACACAGACAGACACACACAGACAGACACACACACAGGCACACTCTTGTGTACTTTAACATCCAGCAGGAAAGACAAAGTGTGGAATTCAGAAAGGTTATTGCATGGTGTAAGTCCATTTAACCCCCCAATGTAGCCATTTCCAATTCAGAGACAGCTCTACCACTGTACTGTAATGTGAGGTACAACACCATGGTGGACTGTCTCTGTGGCCTACTGCAAATGCTAATGAGGCATTCCAGAGGAGTGGCTTATGGTAATTAGCCATGTGCTCTCCCCATTTACACAGCTGAGTGACTGAGAGAATCACTCATCTGCATAAGTTACGTCGGCCAGTCATGTTATAATGAACATAGTCAAAAGTTCACAATCACCCATTACTTCCAATGGGTGAGATAACTTTAGAGGTAAGTGCAAGAAAGTTTAGTGGCATGGTAGTCATGGGTGTGTGTGTGTGTGTGTGTGTGTGTGTGTGTGTGTGTGTGTGTGTGTGTGTGCGCATCTGTGTGACTGCATGTGGGGTGTTGTTATGGGAATAAGTAGGTTAGGTGTTTGTGTGTGTGTGAGGGTAAATGGATGAGTGCATCGGGTGATGGGAGGTTTTGTGTATGTGCGCACATGTGTGCATGTATATATATATATATATATATATATATATATATATATATATATATATATATATATATATATATACATACATATATATGTGTGTGTACATGCCTGTGTGTATGTATGGATATGTATGTGTGTATGTGTCCTTCTGACTATATGTATATGTACATGTATTTGTGTGTCATCATACCTCCACACTCCCCTAAACTACTGAGCAAATCCTGCAATACTGGGGAAGTGTAACACTAGTTACGAGAGAGACTCTTTATCCATCCATATACACACAATCTCTTTTTCCCTATTTTTGCATATGGGGTCTGGGTGTCATTTTGACAGTGGCAATCAATAACAGCCAATGTTTACATGTTGGTGCGGCCAGCCCTGTACTACTTGTTCTTCTATACCACACATATGCAGCAAACTCACACCTATGGCCCGTTCCACGTATTACAGGTCTTTGGAATTTGTGTGGAAACCAGAGCACCCAAGGAAAACTATTGCCAACCATGCCTTAAAAGCACTAAAAAAGGCTACCATACTATGTTTTGCAACATTAAATATTTCCTAACCAAAATCTGGCACTGTTCTCACACAACCCAAACATAAACTATATCTCTAAATATGAACAAGTACCTGCTCTTATCTTACACCTCCTTACTCCCCCTTCTACACTCACTTCATAAGAGCAATCCATTTCTCTCCCCCCTGACTCTTCCCTAATTATGCCATAGCCCTGTTGTTTTCTCTCGCAATTCAAATTACATTTTTTTTGTATAATACTAACTTACCTTTAATTTATCTAAGCTGGCTAAACATTCTCTGAATATTAATTTGTCATAACAAGCTGTATCAATTTTAAGCCAATATGTTTACACTAGGTCTAATATGGTATAATTATTTAAACTAGAGGTTTTTGTATTATTTCTGAATCTTGTAAAATGTTTGTTCTTAAAATGTTTTTGTAATACATTGGAGCTTTTCTTTGTTGGCCACCATTGAAAGTGGGTGACTATTCAGTTGGACATTCCCAGTAATCAAATAGCAATAAATAAAATAAATAAATAATAAAAGTTAGGCAATGGGACACTAGACACCAGGGACACTCTTTGCAGCATTCTCTAAAAGCACGTACATAGATTCAAACCCCGTACCCTTAGCAATTGTAAATAGTTCTTTAGCAGCACTTTAGTCCTCTGCACTATCACTAGTTACCAGGGCTACTCTTACATATTACCCAAATCTTTCAAAAAACAAAAAAAGAAGAAAAATAAGAAGAGGTGGGAGTTTAAAACGCTGTACACTTAGTATACAACCCAGCTCCTTAAGAGACTTGCATCTTCTGCACCACCACTGGGTACTAGGTACACTTTTAACATATTAAAAAGTTAAAATAAAAAGGAGGAAAGTTCAAAACATTGCGCCTATGGTACAAAATAAACCTTGTCAATCCAAACCCTTAAATATCTATACTAAAGTGAGGAGGGCTTGTGTTACACTATCAGAAACTCAGAATTACAACAAAAAATAAAAATAAAAAAAATAAATAAATTCTAGTGTCTGGCATTACTTACTGACTGCAATGGTCTGTGAATTAAGAGGAAGAGGCACAGGGCATGTATACAAGGCAATAATAGGAGTGTTTTAATTCTAAACTGTTACATGAACTCACTTAAAAAGTTAGTAGAGCAACAGGTCTAGCATCACAATTTACTTTATGAACAGTAACAAAAAAAATCTAACATCTGGCATTATCATCTGAATGTAAGGATCCGTGATTTACAAGGAGGGACAAAAATAAGAAAATACATCGGGGTGTTCTGTCACTCGAGGGGCAGGTAAAGTGTGGGTGTTATGTTAGAAAATATTCATATGTGTTGGAGCACGAATGGTTGGATGTAGGTGCCATCACAATCCATAGCCTGCCTCAAGTGCTAAGTGCAGCGAGCACCTGGGGGAGTCAGTTTCAATCATGGTACTTGTGAGCGATTCAATGACATACAAATTTATCTGATAATGAGGTCCTCTCTCATTGTGGCTAACATCTCTTAACCGCATTTTCCACAATCATGGAGACAGTCCCTTTTGGTCACATCTCTTACCGCCAGTGGTGGTATTCTTTCTGAATCACTAGAAAACTTATGAATTTTATTAACTATCAGTATGCAACACACGTCCCTTAATCCTACACTTAAGGATCACATGTAAAGTTTTTGTTTTTTTTATCAAACTTTTTCAACAAAAGGGTGATGAAGTGTTTTATTATGTTATTTTAAAAACACATTACTCCAACTAAGTATCAATGTATGAATTAAAACACCAATGTAATTATAAAATGCATGCAGCATGTAATTATACCATTGTTGAGGTGTAAACAAATTAGGTAACTGCCACCCTGTTAGATTAACAGTTTGGTAAAAAAAAAAAAAAAAAAAAAAAGTGGTCGTTATTCTTGCCAAACTGTTAATTTTGATTTAATAGGTGGTTAATTGCATCATTGTTTTGGTAGCTGCTAATAAGATTACTCGTAATGCATAAATAACTGTAATTTAAAAATTGTCTACCTGTTTTAAATTAACAATTTGTCAAAAACTAGCTACTCCAAAGACATAAACTTCCTCAACTTTCTAGTCAAACTTAAAAATATTCTTAAATAACAGAGCTAAATAGAATTTCCATTACCACAAGATATACAACCTAAATCTTTAAATAGCCACCCAGCTATTCACAACATAGCATTCTTACAAAGTCATCTGCAGGACGTCAGTACCCCTTACCTTTCTCTCCAACCCCCAGTCCTTCCCACTCCCAATTCCTCCTTTGTTTCTTCATCACCTCTTTTTCCATCTCTCTCTTCCTCCTTCCATTGCTCAAACTGTATATATGCAAATATTTAAAAGAACATGTAAATATCTAAAATATTATGCAATATTCCTTTGTCACTGTACAGCCTGATCATAACAGTATGTTGGTCTGTCAGTGTCATCTTAAATTGACTGTATTATACTCTTTGCTCATTTTATTTTGTATTCTCTGCTTTACATTTGGGATGAGACAATCTAATCCATTAAGATCAGTGCTCTAATCCAGTAAATAAATTCAAATAAATACATGCATACATACATACATTTTATAAAATTATGTTGCTATGTCAATGAAATGTTATCTTTTTGGCTTTTCCCGGTTAGGGGTCGCCATAGCCGAACTCCGGTCTGCTAATGATTGGCAGTAGATTTTTTTTTTTATGGTGCCGAGTTGCCAGCCAGACGTCCAACCTTCAGAGAAGGCACGCCCACTCACGCATGTCTTTCGGAGGCTACTCGACCGCAGGGAGGACATGCAGACTCCACACAGAAGGCACTCCAGCCATGAATCTTCTTGCTGTGAGGCAACATCGCTACCGCTGTACCACCGCTGCTTTGCTATGCTATGTCAATGAAATAATGTTATCTTATTGGCCAAAATGGTAATATGTTCTGAAAGCTTATATAAAAGATGAGTAAAAAAATACAGATGTTTGACTCATTTTCACTTTAAACGGTTTATGCATTTGCTTAATGTTACATGTAAAATTTCTAACACTTTTAATTTTCTTAATATTGATAAAGCCCTAAGTGTTGGCAAATGTCATATAGAAGGTGCTTTTAGTCAGTGTCATTCAGCACTGTGGTTCTTCTGTCAGATAACAGATATTAAGAAAAGGGATTAACCATTTACAGCCCAGGTTTGTTCAGCAGCCTGGAGACCAGAGGGGTTCCTATCAGAACAAAGAAATATCAAAATCTCGAACGCTCAGATGAGCGAAAATGCAGGTAATTGAAATTGATATTGTGAGATTGCAGTACAGTGAAGATCAGAAAATTTGCCCTTTCCTCACTGTAGTGCGATCTCAGAGTTGGAATATATTTTTAGGTGGGTGGGGGGGGGGCAGGCCCCCACAATAGTGATTTTGATTACCTGCGTTTTCGCTCATCCGAGCATTCAAGATTTTGATTTTTTTTTGTCTATGTAATATAGACCCAAACACATGAGATGGCTGGAGAGAGATGTACCATCCCCTGCTTACCTTTCTGCATGTTTGGGGATTGAACTCCATGTTAAAATATGTGTAAACTGCAGGACTACGTAGAGGTGCCTGCCACAAGGAAGATGGTGACTTTGAGGACTACATCAGTAGGGGGACATACCCCTTGCAAACACTTACTGGACATCCTCACTTGGATGTTAATAGACATGTACAAGAGGGAAAACACAGAAGTTAAAACCTCTCCGATCACAGTCTACTGGGTCATTCAGTGGGTGACGGTGCCCCAAAAGTACCTTGATGATTTGCAGGAATGGAGGTCAAAAATAAACAAAACAAAGATTTTTCAGAAAATCTACTCCATAAAACTCTGGCGTTAACAAACAAGATGGAAGATGTATAAAACAAGAAGAAAATACCTAACAATCCCAACACAAGCATGCATGTGTTTTTTTAAGTTAATAGATGTTGAACTGTCTATAAAAGTTCAACAGATGGAAAAATACAAATGCTAGAGATTCTCAAAACAAGGTAGTGGGGGGTAGCTTCATATGTTCTGGGCTATCTGTAGTTGAAATTGTTTTGGGCAAGTTTATAATTCAGCAAGTTTGACAATAAGGAGTGAACCCCACCTTGACCAAATAAGGGGTTTAGACATTTAGGGACTGAAACAGAACTGAGACATATTTCTGTAATAGGCAAGAGGTGGATTCTTCATGCAAACCTTACAATAGCTGCAATCATTTTCAAAGTTTCATGGAACTTCACTTATGATGTCCACAAACAGCTTTTTATATACAACAATGAACTTTACAGAAACTCAGTGAGTGGCCAGGATAGCAAATGATGGATCATTATTGAAGTATATGTTTCCTTAGGAACTCACCTTCATTTAGCCAAATATTAAAATATTAGAAGTTCAATAGTACTATTAGTAAAGTAATTCCAGTAGTGCAACAGAAACTATTTACAGCCTTAACAATCAAAAACAGTCTGAAGAAATATAATAAAACAAATCTTATAAACAGTACACAATCTGAAACTTCTTGAAAGCAAACTGTGCTAACCACTATTCATCTTGATTGTTTCCATAGGCCCCAAGATGATATGCAAGGAATAATGGGTGACAGGGTGCGTTATTGTACAAATAACGCCCACTCAGAAAAGGTATTATTTACACAATAACACACACCTTGGAGGGTATTATTGCACTTAGAGAATGGTCTACCTGTTAAATTGTTTTGGATTTATTTTCGTTTATATATGTATATACCGTATTTCTTCGTAAATAAAACTTAACTGGAGAATAAGGCTTAGCATGGTTTTCCAGGGTGGTCATGATATAAGCCCTACCCCAAAAAAAGCCCCAGTTAAGATCGTCAACAACACACGACGGATGTGTTGGATTATAAAATAATATTATTGACACTCGTTGACTGAAGTTGTCATACTCTGCTCGCCATTTTTGGACCATTCAGACACCCGGATTCTTCCCTTTGCAGAAAGTCGTAGGATTCTTTCCCTGGGAGCCCTCCACGATTCTTACTGTAACCCTAATCATCACTCACACTTGACGGTTCAGATCCTTGGCCCATAAACACTGGCAGGTGTACTTTGATTGGTCAAAGTACAGACAACGCGCGTAAAGCAGGTGCACTTGATAACGAACATCTGTGGTTGTGTCTTCTTAACCATCACCATTTGAGTTGCCACTCCAGTCCTGTAAGTCTTCAATTAACTTGCTCCCGGGAACAATATGAGTGCAAAAAGAAAGAGCTATTCCGTCGAGTATAAGAAAGGAATCATGGAGGACTCCCAGGAAGGGAGTCTGTTGGCTTTCTGCGGAGAGGAAAGGTTGGATCTCAGAATGGTCAGAAAATGGCATGCAGCATACGATAACTTCAGTCAACAGGCCAACGAGGGAAATGCTAAGAAGTGCAAGTGTGGATCAAGTCGGCAACCATTATTTCCTGAGCTGGAAGACATCATCTGTGAATGGATTGCTAACACGAGAGCAAAGGCTTTGGTTGTGCGCAGGGCTGATATTCAAGCATTTGCCCTTGCAATGGCACCACAGTTAGAAATAACCCCAGAAGAATTCAAAGCATCACAACACTGGCTGGACGGCTTCCTTCAGTGATATCACCTGTCTCTAAGAAGATCAACAACACTGTTCATGCTGGAAGATCCTGAAGTTATTAAACGTGCACTTGCGTTTAAGTCCTTTCTTGATGGCATTGACTTTTCTAAATACCAACTCTTCAACATTACTGCTATGGAGGTTGGCTTAATGGTTAAGGTGTTTACCTTACAGACACAAGGTGCAGGGTTTTATTCTCACATGGGATAATTGGCTAGGCTTAAAATAGCCCACAAAGGCACTTACCTAGTACTAACCTATGAACCTATAAACATATGAACTAATGACATTTCTGAGGGTACTACAAGCTTTTCAATAATGCAATATATCAAATAGTTCCTTCATAAAGTTTATAAACTTTAGCATCCTTTTCCTTTGCAATTTAGACAGCACATCTTATTGAAATTTTCTACCAAATGAGAAATTAACCACTAATTTACTGCACACTTCTACAACTAAAAGATGAAGAGCAGAGAATTACGTCCCAGAACTGATCGTGACTGTTTCCTGTAACCAGAGGTTATAGGGTTTGATCCCCTCCGTCTTCATCTCCTGTGTCATGCTGGGTAAGTCACTTATTCAGACAGTGCTCTCTAGTTACCTGTATAATGGAACATTTGTGTCTGTTGCACTTCCCTCATGAACAAATGCATAAAAATGTCTAAGATAATGAGTTTTCTAGAGTATATTCTACAACTCCCCGAGCGCAACCACAAAAATGTATTCCTTGTCTCCCTAGCATGATTGCTACTCAAGACATAAAACATTATCCAATTCTGGGAAAGGACTATTAGTCATTAGAAACACATTCTACTTTTAAATGTAATGGAGTTTATGAAAAATTATAACCGTCTTCAACACCTTCAACAATTTAATACGGATGCCAGAAGTAGGTTGGAATGCAAGCTGTTCTGTAAACCAGATAACTCACACACACACACACACACACACACACACACACACACACACACACACACACACACACACACACACACACACACACACACTGTTGTAAACCTCTAACATCAACAGTAGAAATTAAAAGAAAAAAAATACATATAAGCCAGGAACACATGCACTACTAATCTATCCTTACCAGTCCCAGGATGCCTATGAAATAATTTCCTTATTATCCTGGAATACGATAATGCAAAATTTAGCAATACAATTGAAAATCTGAAATATACAATTTAAAATCAGATTTTAATGACTGCATAATTCAATTACTGAATTCCAGAGCCCAATTAACACCTTTATATAATCCAATGATTTACTTCGCAAGTATGAAAAACATGTTAAGTGGGCAAAAAAAAAAAAAATAGAAATTTAGAGTTTGGAAGGAGAAATATGTGGCGTTTGTCATAGAAAGTTCAAGGCTACCGAGTCTTGTAACTATTACACCTTGCCACTTCCCACGCTAGATTGTACCCCCCCCCCCCCCCAAGGAGGGCTCGGACTGTGAAGTCTATGGTACATTTACAAATACTTCTCTAAATATCCAGGTTCAGTTTGAGGGAAGATTGTTTATCACACTTCTTTACCTGTAGGGGAGTCTATTTCAGGGGTGTGGGAAAAACTGAGTAATCATCTCTCCACCTTATTTTACTGATCTGCTGAACCAGCCTTAGATCCCTTGCTCTGGTATTTGTGGGACTATTTGATTTGTGAAGGCACAAGAAATCCTGGATAACTGGGTTTCTGACAGCTTAGAAGGAAAGGCATTGGTCACCTCTGAGCAGTTTATAAGATATGGAAGAGAGGTACAGCACTTCTAGTCTTTTCTGATAGCTTAGGGATTTTTAAGCCCATGATTCTCTCTGTTAGACACCTCCAGGGCCTTGCCAACTATTTGATAAAAAGGCACACGATTATTATACCTCCTCTTAGGCAAAGATAATAAGAACTCTCTTTTCTAAAACTGATGGGACCCACTCATGTTCTATTCCTGCCTAATGCAACACAACCTTCTGACCCAGCAGGACATCAGTTATTTATCCAGTCTCCGGTCTCTAATTCATACTCCATGGAAGGTCTCTTGCTATTTTCATCCCAACTACCTTTTCACTCAGGAGGCGCTTTCTATGGTCACTGAAGCTAGATTCAAATACTTACTTCATTAAACAGAAGATATTTCTGTCTGATACCAGTGAAATAACACAACAGCTATATTATCTAGGTAAATCCTTCAAGCTTTGTAGTACATTTCAGGTTTATTTACTTCTGGACTTGCTTACTTTTCAGTAATGGTGCATTTGTCAGCCATCTTAGTAGTAGGCCTCTGCATACTACTGCCACTTCTTGCAATGCTGTACAAGACTTTTGAAAAGGTAATCGTCACTTCAGGCTTCCAAAATATCTTACATCTCCTGCCTGAGATCTTAACTTTATGACTCATTCAGAACCACTTGGGACTACTGACAAGGCTATCTATCATGGAAAATATTTTTTAGTGGCAGCCCCATCTGTCAGAAGAATTTCCAAACTACAGGCTGTGACATTCAACAGTTTTGGAAACTGGAGATATAAAGGTTGGCATTCTTTGTATCAACCAACAAGAGCATATGTGCAGTTCATCTTGCACTCAAGACAGCAATTTAGTTTCTAGCCTCTTGAAAAGCAAAATAGGACCAGCTAATGCTGGCTATTTACACATTTAACATTTTTAAACCAGAAATGTCCATCTGGGAAATCCTATTTTCAGTGGAATCCCAGGAACTCTAAAATAACATCTCTTGAACTGGACATAGGAAGATTAGCGTCAATGTATTCAGGGTGGAGAGACGTTGATGTGCAAAAACCCTCATGCAAAATTCCTTAAGGACAGTTTCATTAATGGATAGCAATTTTTTTGTTTTCAACAGAAAGACAAACAGCTTAAAGGGATAGCAATGGGTGCTACAGTAGCTCCAGCATTTGCTGGATTGGTAAGGGGATGGTGGGAAAAAAGAAATCCTACCCTCCATTAGCTCTTTTTCTGACATTTTGTTCTATGGTCGTTATATAGATGATCTGTTTTTCATTGTTAAAGGTTCTTCAAATAATCACAACACAATTTTGGCAAAGCTAAATAGTAACTGTGAGTTTCTTAAACTTACAATTACTGGTTTTGGTAACAGAGTTAACTACTTAGATGTATTGTTGGGATTTTGACACTAAACTATTTACAAGTAGAATTTATAGGAAGAACACCCATGCTAATAATTACTTGCATTTTTGTAGTAATCATCCCATGCATATTAAGAGAAACATTCCTAAAGGTCAATTTATAACAGCGTCTCGGATGACGACTAATGATTAATTGTTTTTGGAAGAAATTGATTTCATTACTAATTTATTTTTTGAAAGAGGTTATCCTGAGGCACTGTTGCAGGAAATCAGTGTTGACATTATTAACAGAAGGAAAACTGTATTTCACCTATTTTGACTTTCGGCTTACAGGGGCAAACTTTGACAGTTCAACAAGATAGTAATATTATTTTAAATATGACACCAACACCATCTATCCCTAGATGTACAATCAACATGTCTATTGATAGTAATCATATTAGAAACAACTGGAAGATCATTCTCGGTAATAATGATTTGGTTAGTACTTTAGGCAATGCACCTCGTTTTGTTGCAAAAAAATCTAACACCATTAAGAACTTGTTAAAAAAAATGAAAATTTGATTACACCTATATCAAACAAAACTAATGGTATGCTTAAATGTTTTAGCTGTAATATGTGTAGGTACATTCAGGAAGGCCCTTTTATTAATTTGCTTCACTTGGACAGAACTATTAGTATAAAAGGAAGATTTAATTTTAATTAATCTAACATAGTTTATATTGCATTATGTTCAGGTTGCACTGCATTTTATGTAGGTATGACCACTAGGAACATTTGTACAAGAATAAGGGAACACTATTACGCTATAAGAACTAAAGACGATAAGAATGCTTTATTTAAACATTCTACCACCTGTAGTTTATATAAAAAAATTATGTTTAGTGTTTTAGAACAAGTTGACAAAGACCTTAGAGGTGGTAATATCACAAATAAAGTTGAAAGAAAAGAATCATTGCGGCAGCTTAGATTAGATGCAGATAGGTTCCCTGGTCTAAATGAATTTATTAATATCAAATGTTTTTAACAGAAGGCAACTAACATCTAATTTTATATGTAGTAAAGTACTGAAGTTTACACATTTTATTTTTAATTTTTTATTTTTTGATTAAATAATATATTTTTTACATTATATATTGTATTATTGTATTAAATATGTTATTTATATTTGACAGTATATATAGTTTGTTTAATAATATTATCAAGTACTGGTTTAGTTACAGTGTTATATTAGTTTAAGCTAGTAAGCACAGTGGAGTAGATTACTGTTCTGTAGTTACTTTAATTGTTTTATTAATACATAATTAAGATCGGAGGGGCATGATGTATTTGTATTTAAGCTTGTGATAAACTTGTATGAATGTATTCTGAAGAAGTCCTTCGATGAAAGCATTTTAAGTCAAGGTTTTTACATTCAAATATTTTGGTTGGCGTTTTTCTCTGGTGTTCCAGTGTTTGGTTTACAGTTTCATTAAAATCAAACCAAAGGCTGTCTCTGTGTTATGTCTACTAAATGCGATACTGAAACTGGGGTAGATGTAGATGCAATGCTCAACACTATCTCATGTGAGGGTTATATTTCTTTAGCTTAGTACATATTCCTTATAATGAACATAACACAGTTGTGTGTACTCATCATAAACAAGATGTTTGAAAAAAGGATTCACAGCCAACTTTCCTGCTGAAGTTGGATGTGTAGCACATTGTGTACAACTGTCCATCTGTCCATAGTATAGGTCTAGAGGAAGAATGCAAACACTGTCCATAGTATAGGTCTAGAGGAAGAATGCAAACACTGTCCATAGTATAGGTCTAGAGGAAGAATGCAAACACTGTCCATAGTATAGGTCTAGAGGAAGAATGCAAACACTGTCCATAGTATAGGTCTAGAGGAAGAATGCAAACACTGTCCATAGTATAGGTCTAGAGGAAGAATGCAAACACTGTCCATAGTATAGGTCTAGAGGAAGAATGCAAACACTGTCCATAGTATAGGTCTAGAGGAAGAATGCAAACACTGTCCATAGTATAGGTCTAGAGGAAGAATGCAAACATTAAATTACTGAAGTGCTACTAATGTTATACTGTTTTTTTTTAAATAATGTTCTAGGGTAGCTACAACATTTAAAAGTTGCACATTCAATGAAAGCCGTTACCCATTGTTAATTACATAGTTATTTAGTATCCTATTACTTTAGGACTGCTACCTCATTTACTAGCTTGGTTAACAAGTCCAGTTATTGGCACACTTCCTTAATGGCATTTCTACCCAGTATATGCTGCTTTTGGAGATTACAAATAAGAATACATCCAAGTTGGAGCAATTCTCTCTTTTACAGCTAGGTTCTTTCTAAATGTCATAGACTGAGATCATACCATCTCTTGCCTAGGAAGAATCCAACTGCAAATTAATTCTGCCTAGTAGCAGACATCTCTGACTCCCACCTTATGATTGCATCCCAGTCTAACAATTCCTCTTATTCAATGATCTTTTTATTTAATGATCGATTGTTAAGGTGAGTACTTCACTCAACATGTACTCCTTTGGAGATCTAACATTTTCCATCTGGTTTACTAAAATAAAAAAAAATGTGTGCACTTGAACAATGAATTAAATAACATAGTCTTTTCAAACAGTGGGAGGTATTTGGGTAAAATAATTAAACTGACCCCAAGATTAAAACCATTATAAGGCAAAAAGGAAGTTGAGCAAAATTCAATTAACTTTTCATACAATATGAAATATTTTTCTTTATTTATAGTATACACAGACCTTTCTTTGGAAAAGGATAAGTAGAGTTTGTCCAATCATATGCTGTTTTTTGTGTCACACCGGTTACATTCAGGTAGATGAATAGTAAATAAATTAAATCACATAACCTGATTGGTACAATATGCCAAAGGAACTTTCTCAACTATGACCTGAGTCAATGGTACTATATAAAAAGAAAGCATTGCTCAGTTTCAGAAACACATACAAAAATGTTTCATGTACATATTCATAGTATCACAGTAGAATATCAGGCTATTAACCCAATGGGCCTTTCTACAGGTAGCCACACTTCCTGAAAAAAATTGATAGGCACTGGTTACCAAGATTTTTGAGGGGTTATACATACTTGAGCATATGTAACAGAGCATTTACAAGCTTCTTTTCTCTAACAGAGACATGTGACAGACCAGGGTTATACTTAACGTTCTGCATCAACTGAGCCAAGGTTTGCATGAATAAGTGCAGGGATGAACGCTACTTCACATAGATGGGAAGCCTAATCCAGAGAAGGTGGAGGGTATGAGACACCCACCGGTCCCTCCAGCATGTCCTATTTATGATGCAGGCAAGGTTTAGGTCCCTGGATCAGGGTTTTCCTTATGCTGTTTTATAGAAGTGCAACAGCCCCATTAGAGCTCGATCGACGCATGTTTGTAGATCAGGCATAGGTCATCTGTCTGCAGCCTGTAGGAGACCAAATATACGGACAAGGCTTTGAGGTGGACAGCATAGGCCTCGTTTTCCACAGCATTTACTCTTTTTGAGAGAAATGTCTTAGGACACTCAAATTGCTGCATACACCTGGCCAGGTACATAACAGGGGGGATACTTTACTCAATAGGGGCAGAGTACAACAGACAGATAACATATCTGGATACAGATGTAGTACCCCTACTTTTAAGTTGTGCAGTATAGAAGGATTTACTCACTACAGTAGATACATAATGGTCAAATGCCAAATCAGTGTCCATTTGCATTCTTCAATCACTAACTATAGAGTGTGCTCTCAGGGGTGTGTTGTCAACGTTCTAGTTTGCTGGGTTGATTGTCTTTCTGAATGATACTATGATATACTTTTTGGCATTGTGTTTTAGACCATGACTCTGGCACTAGTTATTAGTCTGCGTCATGCCTTCTTGAAGGATCTTCATGTCTTGGGGGTGGGAATTCAATGAATGTACCCAGTCTGCAAACTTGGTCAATCTGACTCCTTTGGCGTTTGCCTTGACATCAGAGAAATACCAAACAGGATCAGTCCCAGGACTGAGCCCAGAGGCACCATATGAGTAACAAGCCTTTTTGTGGATACCCCTATTCTAACTTCTTAGGTCCTGACCATAAGCCAGACGGCTATCCAGCATGTAATGTTGGGTTTACACCTCATTTAGTGAATCTTTCTACAATGCCTGAGTCGGGTATCATGTCAAATGCCTTGGCCAGGTCAAGGTGGGTAGTATGCACTATTCTGCTCTCATCCATTGCTTTGCAGATCTTCTCAAATAAGTCCACCAGGTTTAGCAGGTAGGACCTTCCTTTGACAAAACCAAACTGATTAGGGTCCAATGTTTGTAGGTTACCGATGTTGTCATTTAGGATATCCATGATTATTCCCTCCACAGATCTGCATTTCTGTCTAGTCAGGCTTATGGGTTAATAATTCTCTGAGACCATGTGTGATGCCCCCTCTCTGGGCCAGTAATGAAAAAGCCGGAATCCTCACTACTGACACTGGAGAGGAATGTTCACTTGGAAATAAAATAGATACACACAATATTTCCAGATGCAGCTCTCTGCATGAAGCACAATTTCCCTTAAGAGCACACAGGGAACACACTCACTCCAGGGTCTGGAATTCTATCTCTGTCTCCCTCCAGGTCCCCAGTAAGACTCCCCACTGACACAGCTATGGAGTTGAGTCCTCAGCCAAGTGTCCAACCCAAGTCCTCCAGCACCCTCTCTGTAAAACCAGTGCTTTGTGTCTCTGCTCCAAACAGCTGACAAACACACACACCTGGGAAAGGCTGGCACAGATTTACTAGCTATGCCCCCTTCTGCCCATACTATAAGGTAGTTACTGCCACCAGACACTCCAAGGCCAGCTACTCTAAGGCTCTTGCAAGGGTACCTTATTATACAGAGTGAAATTAATATTGGCATAAATGGCACAGAGTCACTAAACAGATATAAGTACTCTCAAAACTTAAAATATTCTCTAAAGGACCGCACACAATGAAAAGTTTAAATATATTTAATAAGAAACAATAAGGGAACATGAAAATACTAAATATCTTTTTACAATAAACACCAGAATTTCAATCACGGGAAATATTAAAAACACAGATGAATAGATTCACACTGATACAGAAAACAGTACTTAACTAATCTCACTATATTTTCCGGACTGATCTAAAGAATTACTATTCTCTGGTCACTTACTAGAGCACTGCAAGATGAAGTAGGTGAGTAGTCTTCCTTCTTTGTCAGGTTCCAGAAGCAGAGTACTCTGAGACTTATCTCTTTCATCAGTTATTAATACATCATTTTTGTCCTAGGTTACAGAATGACAACACATACATCTGGTCATCTGACTTCTGGTTCCCATGCTACCTCCATTGCTAGAAAATGACCGAGAATTTAGCACATATGTGTTACCATACATATAGATAGAGATTTGCTGAGATGTGTTATAGCATCTGGAAGCTATAAAACCATAAAAGACTTCCACTCTTCCTACAGGAGCTAATAAACCATTCTCTGGCATAGACATTGTATCTTACAGTTCTGATTGCAACCAGAGACTAAATCTTTATGGGTTAAATAAACGAGGTAATTTAATTTCTTACTTTTCTTCAAAGTTAGATGGACTGAAATTAACCTCTTCTCATCCAGTATCCTCTGTTAAAAAATATACATTTAAACAATTACAATATAGTCAGGACACACTGTTGGTACATTTTTAAAACAAGCAGCTTTACAAATACATTTTTCATCACAAGCATCTGTACAAACCAGTTCGATATACAAATAGCATATAATTCTTTACAAAATTCCAGCTAGCTATGCTGGCATATGTTTCTCACCCACTGCCCTTCTTCTCCTGGCATAGCTGGTAATACCTCACATCATCACACCATGGAAAGCCCATCCTTGTGCAGAGGGCTAACAGTTGCAGTCCTCTATTCATTTTGCATGAAGCTTCTTTGGAGGTTGTGGTTAAATAGCAATTCTAATAGGCCCAAATGTTTCATACTATTAAGAATGCATCCTGTGATAGTTTTGGGATGAATTCACACAACGTTCTTGGTCTAGTAGAGCACCTTGAGTATCTCATCTCTAGTGACAGCTGGGGGAGTTATGGATGTAAGCATTTAGTGGGGACAGGAAGGTAAAACTGGAATTAAATTTGTCGACCAGAAGCTTTGCTATATCTTCTGGCTGAATGTAGGTGGCACCATCTACAATTAATACTTTACATTGCTGTATATTGCCTTTGAGGTTTATAAGTAAGTATTAGGCTAACTGCCCTTGTGGGTCACTATAAGCCTAGTCAGTTTTTCTGAAAGGTGATAACCAAACTTTGTACTCTGTGTCTAGAGGTAAATACCTTAACCATTATGCTAACCTTAACCCTTTTGTTAGAACTGGGATTCTGCAACCTTAACACAGCACCTTGGACCATTCAGCCATCTTGCTTGAGATTATGGACATAGACCAAGCACAATCACAAAGCTTTATTCAACAAGGAGACTAATTTTACCTCAAATTTGACTTTGGTAGACTTGATTAGCCCCCTGAGTTGCTTGACTTGTATGATGATGGATTTTTTTTTACCTTGCTGGGCACTGAGCCTCCTAATTTTTGCCATGATTTTTTTTTTCCTTTTGTTGGACAACTTACTGCTGTTAAGATTCTACTGGGTGGATTTTTTTTTTAATTAATCTTGTGCTTAATCCGGGTTGGTACTTCTGTCTAGCTGTTAATATGACTATACAGGGTTTCTGTGAACAATTCCATACAGGCAGCTATGTTTTCAGGGTTTGGGGTGCTTCACATATTACCAGGGGGTTAATTAGTAGTAGAAAGTATGGCCTAGAGTAATGCCTTAAAGTTCCAGGGTTACACAATGTCCCTGGTTTTACCTTTACTTCAAAGGAGATAGGTTTATGATCTGACCTAACCAGCAAGGACATTTCACTAGGGAGGGTGCAACATTCCGACATGTTTCTGAGGACCAGGTCAAGGATGCTTGCACTCATAGTGGGCATACAGACTAAGAGGTCCAAAGTCCTTGCATTTACAAAGCCCAGGAATCTCTGTGCCTGCATGTTAGGGGTCATGTACAAGTCCCCATGGGTATGCTGTTGGGTTGAATGAGGTTTGTCTCCAGTACATTTAAGAATGTCCCATCCCCTTATAGGACACAAAATAAGGATCTATGGTCATGGGGCATGCACTTGCCTGCTACAACTGCAGCTCACTTTGTAGATATGGACAATTGAGGCAATGTAGTAACTGTCTCTTGTTTACTGACAATCACTTAATTAAAACTGATATGGTGTGAGAGTCTCACATACCAGCATTTAAAAATAACCATTTTGTCAGTAACACGCGTTGCACCCACTTCACATGGTACAGGCCAGACAAGTATCACCACATATGCCGAGGCTCAAATCTAACAGGAAAAGCTCCATGAAGAATAAAATATACATTTGCGAAATAATAAATACCATGTGGTAAAATACACCAACAACCTGTTTTAAGAAGATGCAATTCCAGTTTACATATTAGCTCAAAATATGATCGACGATGTTAGAACTATCAGAGAATGTTGAACATTTGAAATGAAACTCATGCATCTACTGGCAAAAATGTTGTCCATTAATATGCTATTTTACAATAACATTGTATGCTATTCATAAGATATATATTATATGTTTACAAAGCTTTTCTGTGTAAATCAGCAGAGGGCCCAAATTAGGACACACTGTAACAACTAATAAGTATGTTTGCAATGATTTAGAATGCAGAATCTAAAGTTAGTATTAACCGCCAAGAACTACAACCTTTAGAGTTTTATATGATAGCTTATGTTGGAAGACTAATAGTGTCTAAAGGTCTTCACAAAGCTTGCTCCTTCAGGTGAAAAGTAAAGTAATTTATGCTTTTAAGTGAATTGATGGGGGATCTGATTGGTGCAGTTGTGGATGGAAAAAAAAAAAAAGGAGTTGTTTTTATTGTGCTGAAACATCTAATTGTTTAGGAGAATATGAAAAAAAAACCTCAATCATTTACAAGAATCCCTAGTTCTTTGCGATGGTCAGCTGTTCCAGTAATAGTTTTTGATACCAAAGAGATGAAATGTATTGTTCTTGATGTTGTGAATAATGCCACATTCTTCGTGTCAATGTTTATACAGTTAACAACTAATCAGCGACATAGTGGATTCAGAAACAACTGTAGTTCAAAGAGTTCCTTCAAGCATATGATGATAACTCCAAGTTTCTATCACCACAAAACCCAGTGTACCAAAAACATCAAATCCCTGTCATTGCAGTAGACGCCTTAAACATCAAAAAAGAGGAATTTCTTTTCCAGGTGAAATTACTTCAGTCTCTACTCATACTTCAGACACAAACGCATGTATTTTAGTGGTAGATTAGGACTGCTTGCTCAGTCTAGCTTGTCCATTTTTCTGACATTTGGTATAAGGTGGAAATTGTATCAGAGATCTTACTTAACCAACACCGTATTTCTTATTCACTTATATTTAACAATGTATTCTAAAGCTCTTACTGGTTGTGACTGTATTGCTTCTTCATTTAGACTGTGCCAGACATTCATCATACCTTCTGAGAAATAATACTTCCTAAACCTTGCACAGAGTTATCCAGTTTTCATTTTCACAGTTTCCTCTTGGTCTCCTATAATTCTTCTTTTGAGTTATAGCAGGCATCTCTACTCTACTAATAGCCTTCTGGTACTTAAAAGTTCTGCTGTGTCTGCTCTCTGCCTTTTTTCCAAAATTACGCATTTTAATCAGTGTAATTTCTGCTCCTTAACTTCCAGCTTGCTGCAGCACCCAGATGTGAAGAGATAGGAGCAACCCATTCTTCCAACATTCTGGCAGCAAGGTATTTTCAATGTAGCCATCCTACTCCTCTGCCATATGCATAAACTATGCAATGCATTATGTGGCTTGCTTACACATTGCCAGAAATGTGCTATTCAGGAGGACATCTGTCTGTTTTCAGTATGTGGCCCTGCCTTAACAAGATCCCCAACCACCACAACAGAGCAACTGAGTAGGAGAAAAAGCCCAACCCCAGAAAAGGAGGGGTGTCCAACTGCAGTTTAAACCCACCACCTCTCATCTACCCCAGTGCCTAGATAACTAACCCAACCAAGTTCTGTAACAGCATGGAGAGGTACTTGCCCACTGCACCTATAATCTGGCACAAAGCTGGAAATTAAGCTCCTTTAGTATCCCTATAAATGGCTTCCGATGTTGAACATGCATTACTCTGTCACCTGCCTCTGACCTAGCTCTATCCAATCGACTTTTAGAATAATGGATCTCTGGATTTATAAACACAGAGTGTAGTCCCATAAATGAATTGTGCTCTGTGGCTTGTCAGCTGCTGTGGTAGTGTTCTACTCAAAACTCTGACTCACACACCACGGTGATGCACAAAACCTCCCTAATACCAAATGTGAGCAAGATCCATTGACACATGGGATATCTGTCCCATGTACAGTGCTGTCTTGTCTGTATGTGTTTGATTCTGGCAGGCACAGCAGCACTACCGGTGGACATGGATGGGATAGTGGTTATTGCTATGGTCTTTGGCTACAGCACCTCATATACTCTGCTTGATGCAGCCAATAGTATCAGAGGACTGTGATGCTTTGTTCTCCAAGACAAGCTCATTGCTCATGACTGCACAGGGCAAGCCCTTTAGCATATATGCCAAAGGACATTATCTGCTAGATTACCTTTTCTCATTGGAAGGAACTATGTCATGTCACGGTTTGATGTGTGGATGCATCACTGTGCTAATGTGCACTGTACTGCCCATCAGAAGATGCTGTTGTACTTTTGAAAAATAACCATGCATGCCTGTCAGTTGTTCTGGTAAAGTTAATATAGTCACTCAATTATGTTATGCATATCAGGTGTGGGACTGTGGAGTTTTGTTTGTTTCATCTACAGCTAAAGGCCCATAAATTTCTGGCCCTTTTCCACAGTGCTATCCATTTACTATGAGTGTCAGAACCCAGTCAGTGCCACCTAAGGACTCACTCCAAGTCATTCTAATGTGTTAACTGTCAAGCAGTTACTTGGCACCATGTCAAACATCCTACTAAAAATTTAAAGCATGACGGTCCTACAGACCCTTTCTAATGCTGCACTTCTTTAGCAGACAACTGTATTACGTTTCCTCACTTATTCTTTAGAAAACACCCAAACAAGGCTCTGGAGCTATATTCTCTTATACAGTATTATTACTGGTACCACAAATGAGTACTCAGCCTTCTAAATGGTAGCATGCAAAAAAAAAAAAAAAAAAATTGCAACCTTTTTACAATAAAAGCCATAACTAATAAATCAGGGCAAATTTACTATGCACTCCATCAACAGCACCCAGTAAAACCTTTCTTAAATGGATTTAAACAGACTCCCTTTTAAACTAATAAAAAAGTACAGTTTTGTACCTACCATAAATGTAGATGTTCGAGGATCTCCATTGCTGCAGTCCTGACTAATGGGTACTCCGCTGCCCTCCATCGGCCCGAATACCAAAGGGCTAGATCTGGCGTCGGTCATGGCGCCCGAGACTGACGTGGTGTCAGTATAAATGCGCATGACCGACGCCATAACTTTAGTCTTTCTTGCCTCAGATGTCAGAATGCAAAAATAAAACACCACCCAAAAACCCCAATCTAAAAGAAAAAGGGGGAAGGAGGGAGGGAAAATTGGACTGCAGCAATGGAGATCCTCGAACATCTACATTTATGGTAGGTACAAAACTGTACTATGTTCGCTGCCTCCCATTGCTGCAGTCCTGACTAATGGGTAGAATCCCAGAGCCACGGAAAAAACAAAAAGGGGGGTCGGACAACTAAATAGCCTGAGGAGCTGCAGACATGCCCTGTAAGACTGCAGTGGCAAACCCAGCCCTAGACGTAGAATAAAGAGGCAAATGATAATGCTTCGTAAAGGTATGTACAGAACTCCAGGTAGCTGCCTCTAGAATGTCTTTAGTAGCTACCCCTCTTAAAAAAGCAGTAGATGTGGCCGTAGCCCTAGTAGAATGAGGCCTGATCCCAACTGGAACCTCTTTACCATGATGAGAATAACAAAAAGCAATACAATGGCCAATCCACTTGGAAATAGTTTGTTTCGAGACAGCCTTTCCACGGGAAGTCACAGCAAACGAAACAAACAACTGATGAGAACTTCTGAACTCTTTGGTTCTGAACAAATAATATCGTAACTGCCTATGTACATCCAAAGAATGCAAAACTTTTTCCCCTTCAGTTTGGGGGTCAGCATAAAAAGTAGGCAAATGTATAGACTGGTTCAATGCCACATTAGAAACCACTTTAGGCAGAAAAGTAGGATTAGTACGTAAGGAAACTCTGTCCCTGTGAAAAATCAGAAAAGGTTCCACTGCCATGAGAGCCTGTAATTCAGATACCCTTCTAGCAGAAGTAACAGCCAACAAAAAAGCAGTCTTCCAAGACAACAACTTCAAGTCAGTCGTAGCTGCAGGTTCAAAAGGAGGCAGAGTCAGCTTCTCCAAAACAAAATTAAGATCCCAAGCAGGAATAGGAGCCCTCCGTGGGGGCCTTATATTCTTTGCCCCTCTCAGAAATTGTTTAAGCAATGGATGTGAAAACAAAGGAGGGTCACCAGCATAGTGAGCAGAAATAGCTGCAGCATGCACTTTAATAGAAGAGAAAGACAAACCCTTGTCCAATAACATAGTCAAATATTGCAATGTACAACTCAAATCAGGCAATGTGACCTCAAAGCCTTTAGCTGAACTCCAAAGAAAAAATCTCTTCCATTTATCAGCATAAACTTTTCGAGTACTAGGACGCCTGGCTTCCAAAAGAACATCCAAAACTTGTTGAGGGAGCTGAAGGCCCTCATTCTCTAAAACTGAATGTGCCAGGCTGTCAGGTGCAGGGATCGCACCCGGACATTGAGAAAATGATTGTTTTCTTGAGACAATAAGTGAGGAATCCGTGGTAATGGCCAAGGGGCCTTCCGAATTAAACTCCTCAACAGAGGGTACCAATGCTGACGAGGCCAATCCGGTGCTATAAGGATCATGCACGGTTTGTCCCTCCTGACTTTCAACAGGACTTTTGGTAGAAGAGGCAGAGGAGGAAAGGCATACACGTGAAGGTTGCTCCAACTGAAGGATAGTGCATCTATTTTCCAGGCTTTCGGATGAAACAGCTTTGTGCAAAACAGAGGTAGTTGGAAATTCAGAGGAGAAGCGAACAGATCTATGTCTGGAGTTCCCCAAGCCATGGTCAACTGACGAAACACCTGAGGATCCAACTTCCATTCGTGAGGATCCACCATTTGTCTGCTCAGAACATCTGCTAACGAATTTTGTTCCCTGGCAGAAACTGTGCTCGAAGAGTGATGTGCAGATCCAAAGCAGTTTCCCATAACAGCATTGCTTGTCTGCAAAGAGGGTAAGAATGAGTTCCCCCCTGCTTGTTGATGTACCACATGACAGTTGTGTTGTCTGTTCGAACCAACACCAGTCCCGGCGAAGCAGATCCTTGAATGCTTTTAAGGCAAATTGAACTGCCAGCATCTCCTTCATATTGATATGCAAGTGAAGCAACTCCGGGGCCAAAGGTCTTGAATCCATTTTCCTTTGAAATGAGCACCCCAGGCTGACTCCGAGGCGTCTGTCGTTAATATCTGACTTGCCTCTGGTTGGGTCACAGAGAGTCCCTTGTTTAGGTGACATTCCTGAGCCCACCACACAAATTCCTTCTGGATGCAAGGAAGAATCCGAATGACAGTGTCCAAATCGTGGCTGTGTTGAGTCCAAACGCTTTTGAGATACCATTGTAGCTTCCGCATATGCAGTTTGGCATTGGGAAGTACTAGAATGCAAGATGCCATGAACCCCAAGGCTTGAAGGACTGTCCTTGCAGTCAGCCTGGACAGGACTGATAGCTGTAGGAAGTACTGGTGAAGATTTCTTTGTTTGTCCGGGGTAAGAAATGCCATCTGAGTCGCTGTATTCAGACTCACACCCAGAAAACACATCTCTCGTGAGGGTACTAGACTGGACTTTATTTCGTTCACAGAATACCCCAGGCATCTGAAAACTGTCATCACACACTGCAGATGTCGAAGTAGGTCATGCTTGTCTTGAGCCAGTATCAAACAATCGTCCAGATAGGGATAAATCTGAATTCCCCGTAGTCTGAGAAAAGCTATTACAGGAGCCAGGACTTTCGTGAATACCCTGGGCGCAGTAGATAAGCCAAAGGGCAATGCAGAGAACTGATAATGCAAATTCCCAGTCCGAAACCTCAGGAATTTCCTGCAACTGGGCCTGATAGGAATGTGAAGATAGGCCTCCTTGAGATCCAAAGTCACCATCCAGTGATCCCTGCCCAGCATAGGCAACAGCTGTTGCAGTGTTAACATCTTGAATTTCGGAATTTCTAGAAAGGTGTTTAGAATGGATAAATCCAGAATGGGTCTCCAAGTATTTCCTTTCTTTGGCACTAAGAAAAGACGGAATAAAACCCTGTGCCCCTTTCCTGAAGGAACTTCCTGTATTGCTCCCAACCGAGCAGAGAAGAAATCTGTGCCTGTGCTTCCAATTTTGCTGATGAGGCACATCCGCATACCGCTGAAAGGCGGGAAAGTGTGAAAATAAAATTTGTAGCCTCGAGTTACAATGTCCAACACCCATTTGTCCTGGGTAACCAAATGCCAATTTCCGCTGAAAAGTCCCAGTTTTCCGCCCAGAGGAGCTGCCAGCAAAGCAGAGTCCGCAGCCAAGACACAGGTCATTGGGTCTGCTTCGAAAGGACTGACCCTTGCCCTCCCCAGCAGAAGGGGTAGAGGAACTCAAAGACCTAGAAGTAACAGGGCCCTGAAAGGAAGCCCTACCTCTACTACGCCTCGACTTGCCTCTAGAACGAAAATCCGAAGAGGGAAAAGACCATCCCTTAGCAGGCCAATTCCTATTGAATTTAGGAGGCTGAACCTGTAAAAATTCCTTCACTGTCTGCATAGATTTAGCTTTTTCCTCCATTTTTTTCAAAACTAATTCCACAGGAGGGCCAAAAAGAACATCAGACTGCAAAGGAGCATCCATAATACGAGCTTTAACATGCTCCGACAAGGACTGATCTTTAAGCCAGGCATGTCTGCGAACAACAAAACTAGTAGCAGCCACCCTGGAAGAAGCTTGTAAAGCATCAAAACCACACTGCAGAGAATGCTTCCCAACCTGGTCTGAAGCATGCACTAAATCCTGAAGCACCTTACAGTCAATACCTTCAGCTAAAGCATCCACTTTACATTTCAATTGACTTAACAAAAAATTCTGATACTTGAGCATATGAAACTGACAATTCAAAGCCCTCATAGCCAAAGTAGAAGAGGTATACAGTTTTTTACCCCACCTATCCAGGGCCCTAGCATCTTTGTCCAGAGGAACTGGATTCTTAACCACAGAGGCCTTAACGCCCTTGGGGCCTTGAGAAACAGTTTCAGGATCAGCCCTAGGGCTCTTAAACAAGTACTTGTGAGCTTCCGGAACCCTGTAGTATCTATCTGGTTTAACAGGGGCAGGAGGCAGAGAATCCGGGTTAAGGGCAGCCTCAGAAAACACATCCTGAACAACATCCAGTACAGGAGGAATAGCCAAGGGCCTGTGCTGAGGCAAAACAAAAATTCTCTCAGCCTTTACGAGAGTCAGAATAATGCTGGCCCTCAGATTTGAAATGTTCCCTCATGGAAGACAAAGTTTCAGAGAAAGAAAAATCTTCGGGAGGGGACGAGAGGAGAAGCATCCTCAGCCCCCGAATCAGAATAGGGAGGGAAATCCTGAAGGCTTTCCACAGAGGAATCAGACTCAATGGAAGACTGAACCAAACCCTCCAACTCTGTCTCTACCCTGGGCCTCTTCTGAGGGGGAGGCATGGAACCCCTAATTAAAGAAATCAAATCTTCAGCCATCTTCAGCATGTGCTTCCTAGGAGCTGGACCCTGGGGAAAAGCACCAAGAGGGGCAGATTTGGACTTAGAATGGCCTTTGCCTAGAGAAGGAGGAGGCTTAACCACCCTACGAGGGAGGGAGCCACAGACAACAGAGGAGCACCCTCAACCTGGCCTAACAAAGGAGAAGCCACCCCTGTAGTAACAAAGGCTCCCTTGACACTCAGGCACACCGTCAGAAAGAGCCACTGAAGCAGCCAGTGGTTCAACAGGACCGACGTCCGGAGCGGACGCCCATCCTGCTTGGACCGCAAAGACTTTTCTTTGCGCTTCCTAGAAGAGCCAGTCGTCGGAGAATCCGACGGCATGTTGTAATTACAACGGTTACCAAACACCAGCCTAGCACAGTCCAACCGACGCTTAATAGTACGCTTATTAAAAGTAGCACAAAAGCGACACCCAACAACGTCGTGCTCAGGCCCTAAACAAGGAATGCAGAGTGAATGGTAATCCCTATGAGGAATCTGTTTCCCACAAGAAATACAGTTATTAACTTTTTCTGACATCCGACAATACTGAGACAAGAAAAAGACAAAAAATAAAATGTCCCCAATGGGGTACTTAGCCCAACTTGGTCTCCGGTCTGAAACTCGAAAACCGACAATTCCAGAACGCCGAACGGCACTTGCAAATTCTGCTTCTGCTCAGGACAATGCGGCAAGAAAGACTGAAGTTATGGCGTCGGTCATGCGCATTTATACTGACACCACGCCAGTCTCGGGCGCCATGACCGACGCCAGATCTAGCCCTTTGGTATTCGGGCCGATGGAGGGCAGCGGAGTACCCATTAGTCAGGACTGCAGCAATGGGAGACGACGAACATCAACCCTTCAGAGTGGTGGTGTTATTCAGCCCCTGGGGTAAGAGGGTTAAATTGTAGGCAAAATAAGCTTCTTTTCCTTATAGAAGGTGTTTTACTACACCCAACTCATCCCTTGTGATGGGAGACAAATTATAAATGTCCTATCTTTAGTATTTTGTACTGTAACATGCACTGCATTAGGCTGCAGTTGGTATGACTTTCTTATTAGGGATCCAAGTTATCTTGCAAGATCTGTGCCAGTTAAGTATCTTTAACTAATAAGTTACCCAAACTTTTCCTGTTACCTAAACTACCTGCAAACTTAGGATTTGTCTCTCTTCTCAGGTGGGCCAACAGAGTGTTGTTTATTCTAAAAAGCAAAAAACAAGTTTGTTCTCCTCTGAATGCAGTATGGCTTATGTAACCCATAGCAACACACATCCACATTCTCACATTCATTATGTTCCAATTTCTGCAAAAGATGTTTTTTTTTTTTTTCAGTTACTGATCAGACACAAAAAATAAGCAACATCCTCTTCTAAGCCTGAAACCTGAGGGGGGAAACCAACTGTCAGCACATCACATATGAGCAGCCTTCTACATAATGTTATTCATCATAGTGTGTCCCTTACCTTATATGTGCTAACTGCCTCATGGAAGAATACAAAACTGTGACTGGAATGCTTGGGCACACACAGGACACATATAAAGGCCTCATCCTCCTGGCAGAACAGCTGCAGTCTCTCTCTGTGCTCCCCACAGCACTGCTCTGTTCTCTGTTTACAAGCACACGGATTCTGCATCACTTCTCTTTCCCTGCAGTCTGTTTTCTCTCTTTTGTGTCCCAGATTCACTCTGTGGGATCTTTGATCCATACCAGCAGTCGATTCACTGTGTACCTCTTGGTAGGAAGTTCTTGTCTGCCTTCAAGGAAGGAGGGTTTTAGTGTTTTGCAACAAACCCAGTTAACAAAGGTCCTGCAGAACTAGTTTTTACATCCTAAGACCAATACGATTTAAGGCAAACTGAAAAAAAATAAATTATTGTACAACAGCCACACTCTGCAAGCTGCAAGCTATAATAATAGTAACTGGTTCCTTTTGTTTCAGTTTCACAGAACAGGAAGTAGAATGTGTGGGGATGTAACTGCCTCCATTTAAAAGGGCAACACTCTGAGAGCTTGCTTGTTATCCCACACTGAATACTTCATTTTAAAGCATTTATTCCAGTTTATAAATATTCAGTGAGAAATAGTCTTAAAACAGACATTTAAGAAAATTCAACTATATGAAAATACAAAGGTACCATTTCAACCCTATGCCAAACTTTTTCTCATATATCTGTCCTCCATTATTATAGGTAAGTAATAGGCTAGATGCCTTTACGGGCCTTTTTAAGCAGTTTCCGTTTTTGTGCTCAAATTAACTTATATCATTTAATTAGAGACTGGCTTTACCCATCCCATGGTCGATAATTATATATTACCCCTAATAAGAATAACTGGGATCATACCATAGATAATTTGAGTGAACCCATGCATGGGATAAAGCATTTAGGAGTTGCTTCTGTCCATTAGTTGTACAGGGGCAGTCCTGGGATAAATTTTATGTTTCTCATCCATGTTGCGCTTGACTATAGACAGGGAGGAACTTTGTTTTATGTGGATTTCGGAGTCTACAAGATATACCTGTCACTCCAAACTGTTCAGTTCATGTTGCAGAAGAGGTTTACATCCCTAGATCGAGTGTTTCTGATACCAGTTGACTTGCTGATGTGCAGTAAATCCATCAGTATTGGGTTAGAAATGCCTTAGTTGCCAGACACAGGTCACCTCTTAGCAGTCTGTAGGATACAGAGTATAGTGGCACGGCTTTGAGTCGTACCATTTAGGACATATTTAGGCTTTGTATCCTTTTAGTAAGGAATCTCTGTGGATATTCCAGTTTTTACATGGGTCTGGAAAGATACATTCGAAAAGCGCATTATATTTAATGACTGGCCTAATGAGGACTGAGTAAAGGGGGACAATTACATCCCTAGATCTAGATGTAATCTGTTTATTTATAAGCTGTACAATATAGAAGGACTTTCTTACAACAACAGACTCATGTTGGTCACTGTCTAAATAAGTTACCAAATCCCAAACTATTGGGTCAACTTATAGGGGCATATTCTTAATGTGGTAGTTCCCTGGAATAGATGACTTCCCAAAGGATGCAATAATGCTTTTTTTTTTGCATTTAGTATCAGTCCATGATTTTGGCACGTTACTTATTTGAGAAAAACCTTCCAGCAGGATGTCTAAGTCATTTGGGCATTCAGTGACTACTCCTAGCTTGCAGTCATTTGCAAACTTAAACAGCCAGATCCCTTTGGCATAAGCTTTTACTTTGGAAACGTAGATGCCAAACATGACCGCCCCAAGCACAGAACCCTGGAGGACTCCACAGGTGACTGGTATCTTTGTGGTGGTAACTTCCCCTACTTTGATTTCCTGCAAACTATCTTTGAGCCAGATGGCAATCCAGTAGGTGACACAGGGATTTATTCCCAGCTTATTTAGCTTTTCTACTATGCCTGAGTGAGGGAATTGTTTTAAATGCTTTGGCCAGGTTGAGCTATGTGGTGTATATCTTTTTGCTTTCAACCATTGCTTTTTTGACCGTTTCAAAAAAATCCACCAGGCTGAGTAACTATGACCTGCCCTTAATGAATCCAAAATGAGATGGGTCCAAAGTTTAGAGGTTCCTTATGTCCTGATTGATTAGTTCCATGTTAAGTTTTTCCACAGCTTTGCATGACTCTGGTCAGATATATGGATCTGTAATTGCCTGGGTCTGTGGAAAGTCCTTCCTTATGCAGGGGAATGACAGTAGCTGTTCTCTATTCACTTTCTACAAAACCTATATGGATGGTGAGACTGAACAGTGTTGTTAGGGATGTGTCCAAATCATGCTTCATGCTTTTTAATATGCATCCAGGGATATTATCAAGACCCATTGATACAGTATTTTTAGTTATTAATAGCACTTTTAGGACTTGGTCTTGTGTGATAGCCGGAGGCAACACAATTTCAGGTACATCTTGAGGGACAGACAGAGAAGAGAGAGAGGTAAAGTTAGAGCTACAATTATCGGCCTTTAGATTTGCTATATATTCAGCCTCAGTAGAGGTAACATTGTTCACAATCAGCTCAGCACATTGGTGCATTGTGCTTTTGAGATTATGAACATAACTAAAAAATGCCTTTTGTGATTGTATTTGGCTTGAGTAGCTATTTTAGTCTCAGATTTGGCTTTGGTGGATTTTATTAAGCAAAATGCTCCCACATTAATAAGTAAGAGCTTCAAGATGTTATTCCCCCTAGTGGGTAACCTAACTAATGTTTCAGGACATTTGTATTGACAAAGTCCAGGAATCTTTGCTAGTGGTGTTATAGATTTCTTGTCTATAGCGGGCTAATTTAGTTCACCTAGGAAAATAGCATTGGGTTTAATACTGACTGATTATTCCTACCTTCTGCATGTTTTTCCTGTTAGCACTAATATTGTTCTCAGATTTATAGACTAAAATGTACTAATCCCATAGGAATAGTTACTTTATTACTACCATAGCATAACAAAATATAAAGTGAGATTGTCAAGTCAGCTCAGAGAAATTGCATTCAAGTTCAGTGTGACTCTGCAATTGAAATAAACTGAAATATCTTACATAGTCTAGCATGCTGTGCTAAGCCCCAAAGGAGCTTAATGCAACCACCCATCACTCAGTGAGCAGTCACGTGTCACAGCCTGATGTTGCCATGACATCAGGCAGGAGGACTACTCACCATGCTGCTTGGAAGATGGAAAACTACTGTATTTTATTTTCTTACGACTTAATGCTTATACACTAATCACTGTTTTTTAATAGCTACAGCAACATAAAGCGTGCTTCAGCTCTGCAGAAAATTTAAGTTCGTGAAAGTACTGTAGAATGTCTCAGTCCACCTGCTCTGTTATTTAGCACTGTACAATTTCACTAGTGAGTCATTCGTGTTCCACTAGGATTCACTAAGCATTACCAGCTCATGTTATGTCACAAGCTGCTAATGTTTAGTGAACCTGCTGCTGATTCAAAACAAGAGGCAAAGGCAGCTATAACCCTAAGAAATTCTAGGATGAAATTAACAATCTTATTGGTACAGATAAAAAAAGTTCAATCTTATTATTCATGGAGAGCAAGTTAGAGACTCAGAAAGTAGCTACGGTTGTTGATCTTCTGGCTACCCTTTTCCGCTAACAAGCAGGTAGGTCAGAGAAGTCAGATTTCCATCAATATGTCATAATACTTGAGGAATTATTTCACTTTGACACACACTATAAATTCTCTAAAGTTCTTCTATTAAAGGTAAATAAATGGTTTCATTCCAGGAAATCATAAAATACGACAACATAGTTCTGACTGTTTATGCCATACATTTCTTAAAATTTCCGATTCTTTCACGGCTGTGCAATATAGATGAACTATTAATACCTCTCTTAAAACAGGTTCAGTCTCTCAACAGTAAAACGCAAATGCTATACCCTCAACAAAGAAGACAAAGATAAAGGAGATGCTTTTAGACCAACCTTCCTTTTTTCCCTTCTATGATGTTGAAGAAAGCCATAGCATTTCAAATAAAAAAATAATAAATTCATAAGGTCCCATCAGTAATGTGAGTTTATAATAGGTCATAGTACCTAACAAATAACCTCCTCAGGGCCATGAATAGAGATCAGATGACAGGTATCATTTTTCTTGATGTCACAATAACTATTAGTTCTGCAAACACCATGAACTCTTTGGAGAATATAACCTTTGTGACTTAGTGAAAACAGAACTATAATGGTTCACTGGCTAGTTTACTGACATACCATTTTGGTAATTACTGAACAGTTACTAGTCGTCTGTAGAACAGGAATATCACAGGAATTCATATGTACACTTCCTTTGTTTTTATTTTCAGAAATGCCCTTTTCATTAATCTCAGTAAACTGCATGGGATCTACTATGCTGGTTATCTAATACTATGGTAAGTCCATAAAGAGATCGGAACCAACTGGTACACTGATAAATGGAAGATCAAAATACTGTAAAAAAGTCCACCATCAGAAACACACTTTAATGCAGCAAAGCTTTTGGTTAAACAACCTTTCTCAATGCTAGAACAATATACAGCATGACACAACACTTTTAAATAAGAGCAATATGTGTAACATGACCACAGCCAACAAATCACATTATACCATTAATTAAAACCTAAAACATTTTAAAAGAAACAACTACTAATATATTATATCCCAACAAGAACAAGTTTAATACTAACCCAGTAATTTATACCAGGTTTTACATCTACATCAGTAGATGCTTCTTTTAAAACGTTTTAGGTTTTAATTAATGGTATAATCTGATTTGTTGGCTGTGGTCACACTACCCTTATTGCTCTTATTTAAAAGGGTCGTGTCATGATGTATATTGTTCTAGCACTGAATTCCATAAATACCCAGATATTATTTCCTTTAGACTGATCATGTATATTGAACACATCTGTTCATAGATGAATACTGGATTACCTACCCTGGAGGGCTATTTAGGCCTAGCTGCTAACCTGAGGTTAGAGTCAACCTTGTATCTTGTGTTTATAAGGTGAAAACCTTAACCATTATGCCATCACCCCCCCCTCCCCATTTTTTTAGAACATCTGGGTATAAAGGTGAGCACTGCAAAAAGAAAAAAAAAGACTATGGTATTTGGACAGGTAAAAAGCTAGTTATCTTCAGGGATGATAGGCCCATAACATTCTGAGAAGCTTACCCCAATGAAACTTTAAGTGCTTTAAATATTTGTCTGCCGCAAATTTTCAAGTGTACAATGTGAACTTAAATTTTGATGAGAACAGTACAAAGAGAAAGTGTAACTAACCTGCACAGCAGGCAAGAAGAAATCATTGTAATTCATGTTAAGCGGAAGGTGGTTGCGTGAGAACTAGATGAACAAAAACTAAGACCTTTAAAAAAGGACTTTATAGGTTTATAGGTTTATAGGTTACTACTAGGCCAACTACCTTATGGGCCATTTTAAGCCTAGCCAATTACCCCATGTCAGAATCAAACCCTGCACCTTGTGTTTCTAAGGTAAGCACCTTAACCATTATGCCAACCTCCCACCCCCCTCTACACTTTGTGTTTGTAAGGGAAACACCTTAACCATTAGGCCACCCTCCCAATGGGGATTATCCAAGATGGCCAATGTGTAGTAACTCCTTCCTGAATCTC